>NC_056743.1:468203964-468418964 GCF_019279795.1 Protopterus annectens | reverse complement strand
TGTAATATGTACACAAACATGTTTAGAGCCATCAGCTATACTGTCTAGCCATGTGACATGCATTATCCATTCTCTTCAAAGAAGCTTAGGAAGTGGTGGATCCAGAACAGCTGTGGATGGGGAAGCTACCGCTGTCTAAAAACAGTTGTCAGCAGTTATCCAGTACTAGGCTGTCTCAAATCTTGGTACATTAATCCTTCATTTTATTTTCATGGTCTGTATATTTAGAAATATACATATGAAGCTATGGACAGTCCATACCTCTCAAGTGTACAGATTTTTGCAAAATGTCCAGAGTTTTGCCTCATATTTTTGGTTAGTCTTTCATAAATTTGGGTTTTCTGGCAAATTAATGGTAAATCATTAAAGACTGAAGTTAAAGATAATGACATCAATTTGAGTTTCAGACTTCCTACCTTTCAGAAAATTCATGCTAATGCAAAACCTGTTATTCTGTAAACTTTCTAAGTTTGTAAGAGGAATATTTAAAAACTGTCCCTATTTTTGGACCTTTGTCCCACCTTTACTTATAGCTTTGTCTAGACTTCTTGATCTATGAGGTTAAGAGGTATGATTAACCCTAAATTGAGGAAAGTGAATACATTTCATGCAGACATTAAAGTCATAAGCAGTATTTATAAAACCAAGTATTCACTTTAGACAAAGTCATTTCTTATGTTGCTTACCCCCCTCTAAACCCCCAGTCTGCCCACACATCATCCGGTATTTCCATAGCTTGTCTTAGTCTTCAGCGTTTTCTTTGATTCTTTCAGCAGACTGGCTAATGTTGCACTGAAATCAATTGATTAAGTCAGGGGTCTGGGTAGCTGGTAGGCCCCCAGAAGCTATGGTGTTGTAGATTGTCTAAGGTGCATTTAAAAGATGTTTTTTAATCCTTTAATCCAATGAAGACCTGAATAAAAATCTTGACTAAAGAAAGACATAAGTTGTGTAGAATGTTTAAGGTTAAAATTATATTTCCCAATAAAATAAAAAGACGAATGCTTATGATACTCAAGTCATATCTGGAAATAATGTTTGCCTTCCTGACCTCCCCAAATAGTCACTTTCTATGGACTGCTTTAGTGTTAGATCAAGATGAAAGTTAACGAACGAGTGACTACACTCGTATGTGTTACACTGTTGCTGTTATTCATATAAACAGCATGCCTATTAATCCCTACCACTAAAGGATTGCCATCTGTATATATCTATCTATGTTTCTCCTATATGGCACACTGCCTCTAGATAAGATATAGTAACTTTCTGTGCACATCTGTGAGTTCTGACAGTGAGAAAAATTAAGGAAAAAATGGCCACACTCTGTCCAGCCCCCACGTAACTTCTAATGCACCCTTCTGAGTACAAATCTGGGCATGGCTAGTTTTAGACTGATACCTAGTAAAGAGACTGAGTCTCCCCTTCTATGTCTGTGTCAAAATCCACTTACACATCTGGGGTGTTGGTGTTGCTAAGCCCCAAGAAACTCGGAGTATGGATGGTCTGTGATGTATTTTTATTTCATTTTTGAAAAATAATTAGCTCATTCACTCTCTTATGATACCAATCTGACTCCTAGAGTGACATTACAGACAACCACCACTATCTGCAAAGTTTACAGAGCTGCAAAGTTTACAGAGCAAAGGGGGAAACAGAAATATGTTGTCACATTACACATTTATACACTTACATCTATGGGCAATTTATGTTCCCCAATCCATGTCATTGCATGTTTTTGGAGTGTTGCAGAAAGCAGAGCATCCAGAGATAATCCACATGAGAACATTGAGGACATATAGACTCTACACAAAAGACATCCCTGGCGAGAACCAAACCGGAAAACTTCTTGCTGTGAGGGGGCAACATTACCCATTGTACCAATGTGCCATGCTGAAAGATAATTCATGTTAGTTATTTGTACTGTCACCAGAAATAGTTGTGTATGTGCCCACAACACACACACACACACACACACACACACACACACACACACAAAGCTATTTACTCACACTACATGCTTATTAATAAGCAAATTGTAGGAACACCAATTCACTTATGGCATATCTTCAGAGAGTTGGTAGAAACCAGAGCACCTTAGCAAAACCCATCCAATGACAGGAATGACATATAGACTGCAAACAGAAGTAGCTGCAGCCAAAAACCCAGGGGATCAAGCAATGTGACATGGCAACATTTATCATTTCACTAACTCAAATAATAGAGCAAATCATTTTTTCCTCAGAAAGCCTCTGTACCTATTGTCTACCCACAGTATCTAATTTGACCCTGCCAGGATAAAAAAATAGTGGTTACCTTAATGTATTTTTGTTTCACATAAATTATAATCCCAGCTTGATTAACCCAAATATACATTAGTCTTGAAAAGACAAAATTGCAACAACAAAATCAAGGCCAGTTATTTCATCAGCACGCAGCCAACATATATTAGAGGAAAAGCTATGGGCAGTAATAAAAAGTTGAAGGATTTATTGGGGGGGCAAGTGGGAGAAGCTGACTTTTCAATAGAACAAAGTGGTTTAGGATTACTTGATTTGAAGGAATATTTCAGAGCTACACATTTAAGGCTCATATACATAACACACGCAGAAAACTATAATTTGAGGTGAAAAGGGATGGTAATAAAGCCGAGAGAACTTCAAGAAATAAGGAGACAGTGGGAATTTTGGACATGGATACTGAAGGAGAATGACAGACATGCAGAATATTATATTCATAAAGTAACACAAAGTATTCTAAGAACTAAGCCAACATGAGAATGGAGAAAGAAGTGTTTGCCGATGGAGATGACTGCAATTAAGACTACAGAGAATAGGCAAGAGGAGGGGCCTGGAATTTACTGGAAAAAATGCAAATTAACAAAGGTATTGGGAGGAAATAACTAGAGAGGGTAAGGTAACACAATAGGAAGATGCCAAGAAGGTATTTGGACTGTAGGGTAGATACTGCCTTCACTTACATGGACTGATATCAGAATATAGGCAAAGAGAAAAGGATGATGAATCCTAATTCATTTTTTGTTGTAAATTGCATTTGTAACTGTTACTCACTTCCCACTCAAGTGCGACAGCCATTGCTGCACTATAAAAGTGTTTTTCCATTTGTTTCTACTGTTTTCTTGAAACATACCTTACTTGGGCAAAAAGGAAGTTTCTTTGTTCACCAGTGAGAGTGGGGAGCTCTGAACAGCCTACCTACCCTTGGAGGAGTGGTTTCTGCCCAGAAACTGTAGTTTTATTGGCCATTTTGGGCTAATTTCTATTTCTTTAATCTTTCTGATATAAAAACCGCATTTGCGCGGTTTTGCGTGCCTGGCAGAGCCGGTTAGCTAAGGTTAAACTATTCCCGACTCCACAAAGTCTACTCTTCAGATTTTCCCTTGGAACTAGACAAACTTTCAACTTTAGCACTCAAACCATTCATTTTACAATCCAGCACTTGCTTAAAACTCATAACAAGCACTAAATACCCCTAGCACTAGTCCCCCTTATACTGTCCAGAAGGACAAGGCTCTCTATTCATCCACACCAGTCAATCAGAAAAACAGCTCACTCTAACTGTTCAGTCATGTCCAAAGGGCAGTTTCCAGTGTACTCTCCAATCCAAGTGGTGAATCTGGGCATTTTGAGGCAATGTTACAACTGCCTCATGTACACAGACAACCCTCTCCTCCTACCACCAAACACTAATATATGCGAGAGATGCAATTATACAGCCAGAATGGAGGCAAAGCTCTGTCAACCCCAGACTGTAACTGACTGTCAAGAGGAGAAGGGTAATACTTGCAACACACCACCAGTCTCACATAGACCTAACAAATCAACACAGGCAAATAACACACATAAATACACAAAAACATACTCGGAGGCTCTAAATAAAAATCTGCAAAAGCAACAGAGACCTCCAAAGCAGACATCCAAGCAACCTCCACAACCCATCACCAACCATGAAACACATACTTCACATAATCAGTGTGCCACGCAATCACAGCCCTTAAGGCAAAATAACATACCCAACACACTAGTGATAGGTGACTCTATAGTGAGGCACACTGATGTCCCACTAACTAGGCTGGACAAGAGAAGGTTACAGTTAGCTGCCTGTCGGGTGCCAGGATCCGCCACATAACACAAGCACTCAGGTCACTCCAGAACAAGTACAAATATGACTCTGTCATTGTACATGTTGGTGTGAATGACCTGAGACGTACCTCCCTGGACTACATGAAAAGAGACATGGAAAAGCTCTCTGATAATGTAGCCCAGGCAGGTATGACCCTCACCCTGAGTAGCATCCTACCCTCACCAAGAATGATGCAACAGTATAAAGAAAAAATGATCAGCTTCAGCAATTGGCTAATTTTCTGGTGTCATTCAAAGGGGATCCAGTATCTGTCTGCCTGGGATGACATGCTCAACAAACCACGTTGCTTCTCAAGAGATTGCTTGCACCTGTCACCCTTAGGCTTTTGAATACTGGCAAAGGCTCTTGCCACTCCAACAGTGCCTTTTTTAGGCAAGGCTCAAAAGACAAACCCACCACAGTAAGTAGCACAAGTAACCAAAAACCGAGGGTAATGCTACTCAACGCTAGAAGTCTAAACCTCAAAATGCATGCACGCGAGGCACTCCTCAGTATGGAGAACATCGATATCTGTGCAGTAACAGAAACCTGGTTTAAGGCTCCAGAGAGCACCCCAGCACTACCAGGCTATAACTCATACCATACCTTTTGGCTACAGAACCCGGACCGAAACACAAAAGGTGGGGGTGTATCCATATTCATCAAGGATACTCACACCTCCAGGTTAGTGGTGCAGCACGATGCATCAGAGTGCAACTAGCAATGGGCATAACTGCAATCCAAATTGTAGCTTGCTACAGATCACCCACCATGACTTAGGACCCCTATTCCGCATTTCTGGAGACACTGGGAAATATGAAGTTCCTACCAAACACCCTAATACTGGGTGATTTCAACTACCCAAACATTAACTGAGAGAACTACTCAAGTACTAACTCCCTTGCCCAACGCTTCCTAGAATTTATAAACTCGAATGCCCTGGATCAACTGGTCAACACCCTCACCGGAGGGAACAACATATTGGACTTGGTCATCACCAACATGGGAGACTGGTGTTTCACACCTGATGTCAATCCCCCACTGGTTAGATCAGAACATAGACTAATCACTCTGGATATTCACATTCCGCCCCCAAACCCAATCAAGGAAACCACTGTGAAAGACTTTTCAAAAGCAAACTTCACATTGCTTAAGACCAAGGTGGAAAGGTTCACAGGTCCCACGCCAATGGACAATGCAGTCCAAGCTGCTGAAACCTATACAAAGACACTCTATGATCATCTGCAGGAATGCATGTCTCATTCTATCCCAAGTAAAACCAAGACTCAATCCTCCAAGATAAGGAAACCAGTCTGCTGGACCCCTGCCATAAACAGGCTCTACAATAGAAGGAGGAAACTAGTACAGATAAGAGCAAAATCCCTAGAAGGAAAGACATTCCTGATCAGTATCGGCAAGAAACTACGATCCCTCATTAAATCATCCAAGGCTGGCTTCGAAAGAAAAATTACCAAGAACTTCAAAGATAACCACAAAGCGTTCTTTAGCTATGTCAAGAACCTAAGTGGAATCACTCAGATCTGTTCTGAGTTGGTGCAGAATAGCACAAAATATACTGAACCGACTAATATTGTCAACATTTTGGCAGACAGGTTAAGTGCAAACTTCACACCCCTCTCATCCCCTAAAGGGCCCATAACAATACGAGAAGAATGTAAAGCCCCAGCAATCACCGACACGCAGGTTAAAACAGCCCTATCCAAAGTAAAAAACACAGCCAAAATGGGACCAGATGGTGTTCCAGGCTGTGTCTTACAAGAGCTCCAAAATGAACTAACCCCTCACCTAAACACACTGTTCAAACTCAGCTTCTCTACAGGCTACATACCCACAGAGTGGCACACAGCAACAGTTACCCCACTCCACAAAGGTGGTGCCACAACAGACCCCGGGGACTATCGCTCTATAAGCCTGACTAGCCTGGTCTGCAAGGCTATGGAGCGCATCCTCATGGAACTCATTAACAGAGACATTGGGAACCTCCAAACTTTGGACCCCACCCAGTTTGGCTTTGTTAAGGGCAGATCATGCCTCCTAAACATGGTGGACTTCTTTGAGACAGTTAACAAGGCATTATATGAGGGTAAGGAGGTCCACACAGCCTACCTAGACCTACCAAAGGCTTTTGGCACCATTCACCATTCTAGTATTATAGACAAACTCACCAACCTGAACATTAACCCCTACATCACGAGATGGGTTGCAAATTGGCTCACGGACAGAACCCACATGGTGAGAGTTGCAGACTCTAGGTCTGACTCTAAACCGGTTACAAGTGGCGTCCCCCAGGGCTCAGTCCTAGAACCCCTCCTGTTCGGTATATACTTCTCAGAGGTACAGGTAAGCACAGGAGGACTTTTGCTGACTAGGTTTGCAGACAACTGCAAACTAGAGGCCATAATTGATTCTCCAGCTGATACAGACACCCTCCAGAAGGGTCTCACTGAGACGGTTATCTGGTGTCAAAATCATGGCCTCAAGCTGAATGCCAAAAAGTGCATAGTCATCCCCTTTGGAAAAAACAAAGTACCCACAAACTACCACATAGGTGGTAGTCCCCTAAATACTGAAAACATAATAAGGGATCTAGGGACCCAAGTAGATAGCAATCTCTCCTTTGATAATCATACTGCCAAGGTGGTTAGAAGATCCTTCTACATGGTCCACCTAATCTCAAGAGTTCTCATCCAGAACAAAGGAGGTTATTGTGCCTCTCTACTCATCACTTATTAGAACTCATTATAGAATACAATGCCCCATTTGGGATGTACCTTACAAGACACCTGCAACAGCTGGAAAGACCACAAAAGTACCTCACCAAGAGGATTACTGGCCTAAAACAAATGGCCTATGCAGCCCGACTAAAGAAACTCCAGCTGTACTTGGTTGCATACCGCTTTCTCAGAGGTGATCTCTGCTTGACATACAAGGCCATGTCCAAACCAGAATTGATGGATATGCTCCACCTAAAAAAAAAAATCCCTGAGAGCCACACACTCTAGGGATATAAACCTTACCACAACGATAAGTAGGACGTGCTGGATGGATAGATTCCTGACCCAGAGACTCCCCATGCTATGGAACAAGATTCCAGTATACATCAGGCAGAGCCCCTCACTAGCACTCTTCAAGAGAAACCTTGACAGGTGGATGGGAAACAGAAAATTTACCCCGTGGATCACTGCAGTGGCTCTGCTGGACAGAGGCACAGGGAACTAATGGCTCTGCTGGTCAGAGGCACAGGGAACTAATCTAAGGGGGTGGCGAAAGCCAACACACTCTGGCTAGGCTTATAAATGCCCTTGAGCAGATAGCATAGTACTTACTTATGAACCTAAGTGAAACACCTACTCAGGTAGAGTTTTTAGTTGACTTTAGAACAGAAACTGCTGTTAAAAATAGGATAATTATCAGGACATATGAAATATTTAATGATAGCTACATGAATAAATGAAAAAAGTAAATTAATATTGAGAAGAGAGATTGAATAAGTAATCCACAAAGAAACAATGGGAGGACATATGTAATGCTTGCAAATATGAAACAAAGTCTAGAAGATTTACAATTTTTGACTGGAAGTGTTTGCACAGGCATTTTTATACCCCACACAAAATCCAAAGAATTTGTCCTCAGGTTGATGGTAAATATTGCAGGTATGATTTGGAAGAAAGATGTTACTGGGACCATATGTTTTGGTGGTGTAATGAGTTAGCAGACTTTAAAAATTCCATACAGATTACTCTGACAGAAATATTGAGTGAGCAAATGGGTGTAACTATGGGATTTTTTTTTCAGTATCTGACTTGCCTAGATATATTAAGGCTTTGTTAAGTTTAATTCTAGTGACTGTCAAAAACACAATTACTACCAAATGGAAATCAAACTAAACTTATTCGGCATCTATGTACCACTAGGGGAAAACTTCTGCAAATTAGAATCAATACTTCACTGGGCTTCCCACTCCCTCTCCCAAGAAACTGTAGTCCTAGGTGATGTTAACATTGACTGAAATAGTATACACTCACCAACAGACAGCAACCACATAAATCTATATAATTACATCCAACTCATAAACTCATCCACACGTATAGACAAGACTACCAAAAGAGAATCCACCTTGCACTGGATCCTCACTAACCAGCCCAACACTGCCCATCAATGTGGAACACTACCCAACACTCTCAGTGACCACAATTCAACCTTTCTCCTTCTGCATAAACTTAAATGTATCAACCCACCCTCCCTGCTACAAACCCATTCCTTAAAAAACTTCCCCTTAAATGAATTCTCAAAAACCCTAAAATCCTGTAACTGGGCTCCCCTCAAAACACTCCCCCTGGATAAAGCAGTAGAATACTTTTACTCCACATTCCTAGAGAGTCTGAACCAATTAACCCCACTCAAAACAATTAGGGTACCCAGTAACCCTGCCCCCTGGCTACAAAAAAACACAAAAACCTTACTAAAAGATAGGAATAAAGCATGGAAAATCTGGCGACAATACAAAGCACCCGAAACCAGGCAAACCTTATTTGAACCTAGAAATAAAGCGAAAAAGCAGGCCAAGATAGATAAACAAAATCACTATGTTTCCTTACAAAGGAAACACAGTAACAACCCACAGAAATTCTGGGCTGCAGTGAACAACATCCTCCAGCCTGGAAAATCCACTACACTGCCACCAAACATTGAAGGAACAGACCTTAACATAGCCTTAAGCTTATACAACTATTTTACCTCTTACATACTGAAACTTATAAATGATACAACACCCACAACCCCCAAAATGCCAAACTAACTCTACCCCTTCTCTCTCAAACCAGTACCAAAATCAACCATTCAAAAAATCTTAGCAAAACTCAAACCAACCACTCTCAGCCGACAATCTACTAGCTGAATATCTACAAACTGCATCTAAGGCCATGGACTACCCACATCTTCCTACTAATTAATAGATGTATTACTGAACACACCATTCCACGGTGGTGGTGCAGCGGTAGCATTGTCGCCTCACAGTTAGACATCGCCTGTTCGATTCACAGTTAGAGCATCTTCTGTGTAGCGACATGTGTGAATGGGCTTTCCTTCGTTGAAGGTTGTGTGTTAGGCCCAGCAAGCCAGTATGTAAAAATCTGCTGCCAATCATTAGTGGACTGGAGTTCTGCTGTAGCGGCCCCTAACCGGGAAAAGCCAAAAGACACAAACAAACTGAACACCCACCATTCCATCCTTGTGGAAAACCTGATATATCATTCCCCTCCATAAGGATGGCTCCTCTATCGACACCTCTCCAGCTACTATCCCATTGCAATCCTATCACCCCTATCAAAGATTCTAGAAAGATGTATCCACAATCAACTTCTCAGATACCTACTATCTAATAACCTACTATCTAAAAACCAGCACGGACTTAGACCATCCCAAAGCACCACCACTGCTCTAACTTCTCCAGTACCATAAACTCATAGAGGAAACAAAGGAAACTCGTCTCTGCCACCTTCCTAGACTTATCCAAGGCGTTCAACACAGTTTCTCACAATAAACTCTTAGCCTGCCTATCCAAACTCAACATCAATAATGACACCCTGCACTGGTTCAATAGTTACCTAAGCAACCGCTCCCAGTCTGCTAAATGTGTCATCTCCCTAACCCCCCCGCACTCCCCATCATATATGGCATACCCCAAGGCTCAATCCTAGGCCCCCTTCTCTTTAACATATTTACAAACAAACTCCACTTAGCAACCACAAAAGCTGATATTGTCCAGTACTCTGACAATTCGACCCTAATCTGCTCGGCACCCAACATCCATCTTCTATAAAGTAAAGCCCAAGAATCCTTCACTGAGATAGAGAACTGGCTAAACAATCACCAACTGATACTAAACCAAAGAAAACACAAATAATGCTATTCTACCCAACCAAGCCCAATGACCCCACCTCCTCCATTCTCTCAGACAACAACACTCCCATTACCCCAGAACCAGAGGCCAAACTATTAGGCATCACAATTGATCAACAACTTAAATACAATAAACACATATTACAAACGATCTCTATAGTGCACAAAAAGTTAGGATGCCTCTATCGCAACAAACAGTTCTTAACCTCCACATCTAGAACTGCCATAGCCAGAACTCACCTCTTATCAGCATTACTTCATGCCTCCCCAGTTCTAACTAACATTAATAAAACTGGCCTGAACAAACTCTTCACTTGCTACAACAAGATACCTAGGTTCGCAGCCAGTGCTAAATCACACTCCCACCACTGCCAATCCCTACATTAGAATTTCCAAACTTATTAAGCTACCACCAACTCAACATAGCTCATCAAACTCTATAGCATCCGGATAAAACCCCTGCCCTAACTGGCATGTTAAATATTCACAACTCCAACAGGGAACTATGATCTAGTAACAAAGCCCTGATTGAAGTCAATCCATGCAAGAACAGCTCTGGAGAAGCCCTTTTCTCCCTTGAGGTTGCAAAACCATGGAATACCCTCCCTCCTGACCACAGGTTACAAAATCCACATTTAAAGACCTCCTCAGAAAGCACATTTTCTCTAACCCCCTTTGCAACTGCAATGACCCCCCTGAATCCTCCCGCCACTGTAGGCAGAGTACCCACTGAGGCCTCTGATGCATACCTTTGACTGTGATCGTGGTCCATCTATGTGCATTGTATATTTTGTAAATATTGTAAATATACTTACTCTCAGTACTTTATGTACATATATTGTACTAGTACTGCAAGATTTCCGACCACGTAATTGTACTATGAGCATGTATTGCATTTAACTACTTTTGCCTTTTATATGTTAGCATTCCACCACTTGTTATCCTACTACTGTTATTGCATTTAACTGTCTTGCCTTCCAGCATCCAATTAATTGTTATTCTTTAATGACCACATCCTACTAATTGTTATTCTTTAATGACCACATCCTACTAATTATTATTCTTTAATGACCACATTGTACTAATTGTTATTCTTTAATGACCACATCCTACTAATTGTTATTCTTTAATGACCACATCCTACTAATTGTTATTCTTTAATGACCACATCCTACTAATTGCTATTCTTTAATTACCACATCCTACTAATTGTTATTCTTTAATGACCACATCCTACTAATTGCTATTCTTTAATTACCATGTGTACACACTGTAACTTCTTGGAGCTTTCCTCCTCAGGACTCCACTGAAAATGGACACTAGCTGTCCAATCAGATTATCCTGGTAAAACAAATGTTAAATAAAATAAAAATAAATAAAGTCTAACCAACTGTATTAGAAGTATTGAATATTGTAACAGAGACAAAAGAGCTGGAAGTGGGATCTTTAGAAAAGGCTAGGATCAAATTACATATAAACAAATTTAAATTGTGGAAATATTACAAACAGGATGATGGTTATGGAGGAAGAGTGAGGTTTAAAGGAAGGCAGGAAGTTGTATAATGTTGGATTGATGATAATCATACAAAAGAATACATGGGAGGACTGCAGCTGGGAATATGTTATTATGGCTTTTCTTTTATATAAATGTATGCTTACCTATGCCTTATGGGATATTTCAGTAAAGATGCTAAACAACAACACAAAAGAACAGTCCCGATAACTATTTACTACTCAATAGTATCTGGTTTAACCATGACAGGATAAAAAATGGATTTACCTTTATATACATATGAATGACTCTAATCCACGAAACTAACAATGTCGACACACCTACATGTTCGAAAAACAGCAAATCGAACAGCAGATACGCTGTTTTTCAAACATGAAAGTTGAAGAAAAAAAAAACAAAGTGTAAAGCAGGAGGGCAAGCCCCCCTGCACCCCCCATGTGGGGGGCTGCACCTACCACACCCCCCTACTTTATTATTCTTACTCCGAGATTGCACTACAGTGGGGAAAGAAACCATTTCCCGATCCCCACTATAGTGCAATCCATCCCTGAATGTCGAATGCGCAATGAGCGAATCTCACTGTGAATTCGCTCATTGCACATTCTAAACTTTTTATGTTCAGCATTTGTATATCTTGCAGACTGCCTTTCGGGTATGTGCAGTTCGCCCTTCTGCAAATCGCGGCTATAAATGTAAACCAAAAAAATGTGGTTATGTAATGTGTTTTTACTTCTCGGTATTAGTAGTCTCAGCTTGTATGCTGGATTAATTCACCCAAATACACATTAGTCTGTCCTGCAAATACAACAGCAAACAAAGCCAATTATTTCATTCACAGACAGCCCCCATACCCATTGCCTGACCAACAGTATCTGGTTTGCCCTGCCCAGGATAAAAAATAAATCCATAAATCTTATCACATTATGTATTTGGTCACAGCTTGTATTCTGTCTTACTTCACCCAATGGGCATTAGTCTTGCAAATTTAGGATTACAAAAGTAAACAGCTAA
Organism: Protopterus annectens; assembly: GCF_019279795.1. Taxonomy (NCBI): domain Eukaryota; kingdom Metazoa; phylum Chordata; order Ceratodontiformes; family Protopteridae; genus Protopterus; species Protopterus annectens. Next base: position 468,406,378 of record NC_056743.1, on the reverse strand, counting down.
ATCAATCATTTTATCCACGTATAACCCCTACATACCCAGAATCTACCCATACTATCTGGTTTGACCCTGTCAAGATTAAAAAATAAATGAATAAATAAAAATAAAAAAATAAATAATGGTTACCTTAATGTACTTTTGCTTCACAGAAACTGTAGCAACAGCTATAATTCCACCTCACTTCACCAAAATACACATTAGGCGTGCAAAGCCAGAAATGCAACATTATCAACAGACAGTCCCCATACCCAATGCCCAGTCACAGTATCTGGATTAATTTTGTCAGAATGCAAAGTCTGTGATTACATTAATGTATTTTTTGTTTCACAAAACAGTACAACTTGTATTAACAGCCTGCCTCATCCCAGTACATATTACCCCTCCAAAGCTAGAATTACAACAGCAAACACAAGGGCCAATCATTTTATCCATAGACATCCCCTATACTCCACACTGTCCCTCATAGCTGTCAACTGTCTATGATTTTCTGAACATCCCTGAGTTTGTCTGATATTTTAAACTATCTCTCTTAACATTTTCAGTATTCCCTAGAAATATGGAGGATTACTAGCCAGTCAATAATGCAAGATATTAGAGTTGTATACTTTTAACTTTTTTTGTTGCTGTTAGAAAAAATGTGTGTTGACACAAAACCTACTGTTCTTTAAACTGTCTAAGTAAACTAAAGCAAATTTGAAAAATATCTTTGATTTTGGAACTTGGTCCTCATGGTATATAGGCATAGAGCAGGCTAATAACCTCAGGCACCTTTTTAAAATTAGCATTTTCCTGATTGTATTAAATATTTGCCAAGGTTTGGTACTCTAAGGTAAGCCTAGTAGGCATCAATGTCTTGTTAATGCAATCAAAGATCACAAGAGTTACACCATCTGCAAAAGAAGTAAAGCTATGAAACAAGGATCTTAAACTTGTTACAACAGCACAACTTTAAACTCTGTGGAATACTGACACACAAAATTTTAACACAAATACTAAATGTTCGAGGAACACAGCACAGTACCCAAGTAACTTATTAAATTAGAAGACCCAATGAGGCTGTCAATCACTTCAGTACTACTTGTCCAACCTACCTGCTTCTAGTGTTCCCAGAATGCACTTAGAGAAAAGACACACTTCAGAGGAAGTTTTTTTCTGAAAGCTCAAATTTCCATTATGACCTACTTAATAGAAAGCAACTTGAACAAGTCGAAGACCAAACAAAAGCCCAAAAATACTGATACTGTGCTAAAATGTGTGACAAATCCATTAGTCCAAAATATCGTAATATTTTTTTATTTCTGATGTGTTAACAGATAAATGTATAAACAGTTAACTATGTACAAAACATGTTTTAAAATGCTGTCTTATAAAACTACCTCATGAAGACAACTAAATCAAAATAATTTTAAAGAATAGTTGAAAAAATCTTAACTTACACAAGAAAACAGGTAAGTAATACATTCTCATTTCAAAATAAATGGAACTTCATTTGAGGCAATGTAGTTTTTGCATTCATAAACAAATGTGTTAGAATTGTAAAAAATATGATCTTCTTAAGCTCTATAGTATAAATGTAGATCTATTTACTCAGGTCATCTGGTGCTCCTTACATCTCAATAAAGGTTTGCCTCACGACTAACAGATTACAAACATTTAATCCGACTCTAATTTCCCAAATTAACCATCTTTGAAATGAAAGTTATTTTTTGGTTTTGATGGAGTCTTGAGCAGAGATGGCAAGAGGTATATGCTTCCACCAATATCTGATTTGATCCTGCCAGGATTAAGGAAAATAACAAAAACTTACTTCTGCAATCAACAATGCAGAAACTCACAAAATGACTCACCCAGACTTTTTCTTTTTTTAGACCTCTCACGCTTATGTTATATACATTACAGCTTTATTTAGAATTATAGTTTGGCCCACAGCTAGAGTCATGGCCAAATGGGGATCTAGGCAGAGGAGCCCCTCCTGCAGCAGCCCCTAACCTAGCCATTCCAGTGTTCCATTACTTGACTATTTTTGCCAGTTATCATAAATTCTGTTCAAACCTGTCAGTGTGCATACTGTTTTCTTATTTACTTCTACAATGATTATGGATATAGAAATAAAATAACACAAACACTAGTACCCACTTATTAAATAAACAATACAGTCTCACAATGAAACAGACTTAGCATGAGCAGTAAACGTCTCTGAACTTGAAACTCACATTCACTGAAACGGCATTAAAACCCACATTCAAAGAAAATGCATTTGTCCGGTAGAGAATTAAATTTACCTTTGGGCTTTTTTCAAACCATGGGCTCCTAGGGTCATACATATGTGTATTTGTATGTATTCTTTGATTCACCTTCCTGATTGTATTAAATTATATTCCTTGTATAATACAGCTCCACTTGTTAGACTGTCTTTTGAATTTGTAGTTTTGAACATTATTCCAGTAAGCAATGAAACAAAATGTATAAACCAATAATGACAAAACTCACCATTCTTGTACGTAGCTCAAGCTACTCATATGTATCCTGAGAGACATCTCCTTAAAGAAATAAACACACTCTTATTAAAGTTTCTGTGGTTCCCTAAAAAAAATAGAGGGACCTTCACACATCTCATCACGCCATGGGAAGAAGGAGGACTAAACTTTCCCGATATTGAATCCTATATAAAAACTTCCATATTTAAAACTGTCATAGGATGGATAAATCACAATTACTCCTCTAATTGGAAATCATTGCATTCTGTTATACTAATAAATGAAAATACCTTATTAAAAAACTTCTCTGTAAAAGACAAAAGTAATAAAATATGGTATTTATTAAATATTAATATGCAATATAATATAACAAAACCTACTAAATTAAACTTGATTAATCATCTTTTTATTGTCTTTAGGAAATTTGTTAATGTAAATATCGATATAAAACTTTGGTTTGATCTTTTAATTCCATTTATCATTACAAAAAACTTTCCCGATAAGATAGAGAAGTCCTTATTTCTTGGGAACACAAGAATTTTATTTGTTGGCAACAATGCATCAAAGATCAAAAGGTCTTAGATATACAATATATAAAGATATTTTATAAAATACCATCTTAAGACTGGTTAATACTTCAGAGTATTTTAACATATCCTCAGGATCTATGTAGGGTAATTAATAATGCTTCTTTTAAGAATATTCCAAAATTCATAAGCTGGTTGTATGGAATTGTCTACAATAATCATAACATGGAAAATGTTATTTCAAATTTATATAGAGAGTTAACTTACAAAATGATCCCTAAATCATTTTACCGGCAACATATCACTAAAGGTCACTCGATACATTTATCATCAGAAAACAAATCAAACATTTTACTTTCTGTTAAGCACACATCTAATTCACAGTACCGGAGAATTTTCAATTGGAAATTTTTACATAGAGCATTTTTATCGCCTTGCTAAAATTAGTTCCTCCAGAAACTGATTATGTTGGAGATGTCAGCAAAAGTCTAGAGCGGATTGGAATAATATTTTTATGATTGTATTAACATTAAAACTTATTGGAGTGCTATTAATAACTTTTTGCAGGCCATATTTACATAATCCTTTGTTTTATCTAAAGCTTATTCAATTAAATGTAAATGAAGGTCACCACTTGAATAAACAAACTTGTATAAATTATGGACAATATTAGCAATTGCCAGGAAATGCATAACTAGATGGTGGAACTCCTACACACACCTACCATGGAAGATTTTTTATCTTTACTGAAGAAAACAGCACTGATAGAAATTAAAATTAAAGAACTTGGAATTTATCCTAAGCCATTAGTAAATAACCCTTGGAGGAAAGTTTTATCATTGATTGATATTTTGCAACTGGAATCAGTCTCACTCTGATGCCTGTATAATTGCTTTCTTTATTCATGTTTTATGATTTGTTTGGTATCATTCCTTATGTCTGGCTGAATGTAAATATTGTACATAGTTTAAACTGTTAAGCATAATACACTACGAGTGATTTAGCAATATTTTTTGAAAATAAAAACTACGAGTAAATAAAAACAAATTTCAGAAAATTTCAACCATAAAAAGCCACTCAAGCTTCTGTCACTACAATCCACCAATATCAGTAAATAAGCACAATCTCTGCAGAAGTAAAAGTCATCTGAATAATTCCTCATTAAAGAGATCTGTAACTAATGATCAGGTTGCTACTGGCAAACAACTTTACATTTCAATGTTTCATCTAGAGATTCAGTGCTTGCTGCCCTTGAAGAATTAATTGCCTATGTTAAATTAAAAAAATATGGATAAGCTGGTAATATTGCAATGGGGATTGACTGACAAGCCAACAACAAGTTCTTGTTTACTAGACATCTCATACAAAGGAGGAAACACTCAGGAGTGAAGAACCTCTATCCCCCTTTAAAATGCATCAAATAAGCAGCAATTAAAATGGCACTCCAATATTAGCACTCCATAAATGTGGTGTGTGAGTAGAACACACAGCCTTCTGCAAAAAAGGCAGTTATGCTACTAATACTGTTTTCAAATTTTACAGGACAAACAGTGATTGCCATTTGCTAAACATAACTGTTAATTGCACATAGAAAACAGTCTTAGCATGAGCAACAGTAAACCTGTATTCCCTTGAAACTCACAATTCCATGAAAATGCACTGACACTCATAGTCCCTTGAAAATGCACTGAAACTCAAACTCACAGTTCTGTCCGCTGTTTTGTAATTGTTATCGATGATTCAGACTCTTGTCTCCATAGAAGCTCACGATTCCTTCAGCAGTGTGGTAGTTGTAAATTATTCAGGCTCATGTCTCCTGTAACCAAGTTTCAGGGCCAAGCTTGATCAAGTTAATAGACTACCCCCCCCACCCCACCAACTAGGACATTACATATCATAGCTCCTTACCTCTCAGTCTCCTAACACAAGAAATCTGGACAAAGCCTAAAATTAATGGTGGGGATGAAGGCTCCAAAATAGGGACAGATTTGAAATATTGCTCTGATAGACTTAGAAAGTTGCTAGAATAACAGCATTTGTCTTAGCATGCATTTTTTGAAGCAAATTAAATCTGAAACTCAAATGTATGACATTACTTAGTTATTTCAGTCCTCAGTGATTTGCCAGAAAATCACAAATTTTGTGAGGAATAAGGCAAAAATATGAGGCAAAAATCTGGACAGTTGAGTAGTATGCATACCTCTAAACCTCTTAGTTAAAGAAATCTGGACAAAGCCTAAAATAATGGGGATATAATGGCCCAAAAATAAGAGTAGATTTAAATAGTGCTCTTTTTAACTTAGAAAGTTGCTAGAATTACAGTATCTGTGTCAGCATGCAGTTTTCAAGGAAATGAAGTAAGAAAGTCAAATGTGTGTTATTACTTAGTTATTTCTATCCTCAGTCATTTGCCAGAAAACCACAAACTTATGAGGAATAAACCAATGATATGAGACAAAAATCTCGACAGTTGAGTGGTATGTATACCTCTCAACATCTTAGTGCAAGAAGTTTGGACAAAGCCTAAAATAATGGGGATACCATGGCCCAAAAATAGGGATAGTTTTTAAAGAATGCTCATTTCAACGTAGAAAGCTGCTAGAATAACAGTATTTGTGCTAGCATGCATTTTCTGAAGGATGTGAAGTCTGAAACTCATATATACTGTCATTATTTAGTGACTTCAATCTTCTGATTTGCCAGAAAAACACATATTTTATGAGAAATAGACCAAAACTATGAGGCTGCCCTGTTTGTCAATTTACCTATCTTGGACAGTGTGCTGTCTGCGTAATTTACCTCCTGTCAATGTTTTTCCTACCTTTGTCATGTCTTGGAATATTTATTATATGATTATCCTTGTTGCTTTTCCCCTCCCCTTTTCTTTTGCTGCCTTTAACTTTCTTTCTATTCTCCATAAAATAAAAAGGGAACTATTCCCACAAAAAAATGAATAAATAAAATAAATAACTATGCCCCTTTGACTATACCTCAGATTTTCTTATTAAAGGTACAGGCCAACTTTGTCAAAGCAGTGTGATTTGTTGAACGTGTCTGCCCAGGCAGAGAGATATTGACTCCTCACATACTGACACCAGAAATTAATTCAGTTGATAAAAGCAATCATTTTTGTTCATCCTGTGGTATCATCAGTGGTGAAAGTAGAATGGTGCTTAAAGCAAGGTACATACCAGTTGAGACACATATTCACAAAGGTCCATATAGACTCTCGTCTTCTAGTGTAACACAGGTACATCTCAGGTCATTTATGCCCAAATAGACTATGATAGATTCATAATAGTACTTGTGGGGCAATAACTTGAGAATGTGGGTGTAACTTTGTAGATCATGGCTCCAGGTAAGCAACTGGCCGTAATCTTCTCCTTCTCCAGTCTGGTAAATGGGGCATTTGTGTGTATTGCAATGGAGTCACCTATGACAAGAATCCTGGGTAAGTTTTCTGCTTGTGTTATATACTTTGTTTTCAAGGGTCCATTGGGTGTAGGCTGATGTGTGGTGCTTGGTGTTGCTTTTGGTGCATGCTTTAGAAATTACTGAGGACAGTTGTTGCCATTTGTGGGCTTAGGTGATCTTTGAGGTTTTGGATGATTGCTTTTTAATGTTTAATGCATTAGCAAAAGCTATTCTATGTTTCTGAACACTGTGCTGGATATAGTGTGTGTATGTTCTTAAAAACCTTGTTTGTATGTGAGATTTTTGCCTCCAAAGAAATTGTGAATGCACATCTCTCACATACTGCATTAGTTTCTTTAAGTATTAAAATGTTGTCTGTGAACATAAGAAAATGACTACATTGTGTTACAATACTCATATCTATCAAGTTGGCTATGAAAACATTTGAAAATTGCATATCCATGATCATCCAGAATTGTATTAGGGTGGGCTATAAGAACTTGAAGACTGAGTTTTACAGATTTCTCCTAAGGTGGTCTGTAGGGTTAGGGACTAGAGTTAAATAGTGCTAGGATATGGTATTATATATGCTAGTTTAAGGTATTAGTGCTATATGACACACACACTAGCTGCTCTGAGCTCAACTCCATGCAATGTGTCAATAAATTGCAGGTTACAGTCCTAGTTCTGCTTTTATTGGTAAACTTGACTGTCTAAGATCTTGCATCTATACAGGACACTGCCAACCACTGCTGTGTGGTGAGCAGCTCCATGCAGACATGCTTAATGTATAGAAGCAGGAATTAAATTAAAATATAACTTTTGAGTCCTCTGGCCAGTAAACTTCTACACTTTGATCCCTGTGGAGCGCTTCCCATATTAGACAGACCAGGCAAATATCATCTGCCACAAGATGGATGACTTTGCCTACCCAGTCATCATGGAGATAAGGTTTTTACCTATAGTATTAGTAAATGGGACTTGTAAAATGAGTCTTGTACAGTCAGCAGTAGGCTAGGTGAAGAAAGAGTTTTGAGTATGCATGAGAAAACTGATATAAGACTCATAGCATATTGCCTATTTGGGATAAATTAGCCACTTTATGAATGCATGCAAAACATTGATCATGCTATTCTGTTTTCACTGTTGAAAGAGATAACTGGCAAAAACAATGTGGAAAAATGTATATGACCTGAGTAGTAGATGCAGTCAACATCACTGCTCTCACTGATGAATCAAATGATTTGCCTATGCATCAACAGTTAGCTCTGTACACTATAAGTTCTGTTTAGTAAGCTTGCTGTATTGTTTGTCTGCTGTATACCTGGTGTGGATGACTGGATGACATAAATAAGCAGACGGGAATAATAAAGAGAAAAACACAAAGAAAATCTAGAGAACAGTCACAGTCATTGTGATGAAAATTTAGTTTCTATTTACCTGTATTTGTATTACTATCTCTTAATGGCTGCCAGTGGATGTCTTCATATAACAAGTGTGACAGTAGTTTGAGGAATCTAAAGTGCGTAAGCTTGTAGATCATCCCCAAAAATCCCTTGATTTCAACAAGGTAAAACTAGCAGACACAAATGGAAAGAAAGGTACAGTGGCTCACTTTAAAAAGTAAGATGTAATGTGACTACATTTGTTAAATTTCGCATGAGATGAAAGGGCCACCTGCTCTGAAAACTTTAGCTGCCTTTATTTTACCACCTATTTTAAGCCCAAATAGTCAACGGACTGTTTACTTGTTCTTCAACTTAATAACAGAAGGAGAACGAATTGTTGTATCTTTTGAAATATCTTACATTTTCTTAGGAATGTATTACACACACAAAGTTAATATAATAATAATAATTATAATAATAATAATAATACTAATAATAAATACAAAAAATCCTTATTCCTGAAAACTGAACTGAATTCTGGATCTTGGAATTTGAACATTTTCCAGTATTTATACATGCCAGCCTAATATTTTGTCTACAGTATATTATTGCAGAAATCATTCATTTAATGCCATTATGGACACACATAATATAACTCGTCTTCTGAGGTTTCAGCCATTTGAGATACCCTTGCATCATGGAAGTGGCTTTGTACTCAACTCAACATCTTCCCAACCCCCAAACACAGATACTTTTCATAACAAAATGGAAAATAAAAAGATATCTTTCATGTTAGCAAGCATGAGATTGTGCTGGCACAAGATAATTCACTAGAAAACATTTACTATAGATACTGAGATAGCCAGTCATTTTTAGCCATGATTAAGTGTAGAGACAGTAGTAAGATGCTGTATTAAAAGCATGGGGCTTTCGAGGTCATCCCTGATTAGACCAGGCCATCTGTGCTCAAAGAAATTCATATGATCTCTTTGAATAGAAGTAAATTATTAATTTCACTTTGGAAAACTGTAAACTGTAGAAGCTTTTCTTCTGAGGTTACTGAAACTTTCTGAAATTTTACTACAAATTCCTTAAATATCCTTACACTTTTATTTTAATTTACTGCGTAAGTTGTCAATATTTGACATTAATGGTAGTATGATGGAATTTAATGACTATCTTTAATAAATGGTAAAGAACACAAATGGGTTGTGAAAATGAATTACTGATTACCAGTGAAGATCAAAACCTACAAATGAGTGTCAAGTTTTCAGAATACCTTTTTAATAGAAATAGTGGAAGTGCATCAGAAGAGGAATTCAGAAAACAACTGCAGTAGTTCCATTTGGTAGTCACACAGGAAAATACTTTGACCTCAATTACAGACAGCAGAACATGATAGCTGCTAAGATGTGTCATGGTGACTGCTTTGCAGCAGTTTCTGTCACTGGAGTGTCAATCAGCAGGATAATAAATTATGAGGTACAAAATACACAAGCTGTTCTGTACATTGTGTATATATAGCTACCAATTCCCTAGAGTTTTGAAGGGCTACAGTTCAGTTCCTTTGCTAAGAAGAAACCTCAGAGCTAAGCAGTTGTGGTACGCTGATCTCACTCTGAAATGTCCTTTTAAGGATATTTATGCAGGAAAAATATGTGCGTGTATTAATTGTACTAGCATATGCTAATATATTTTGGAAAAGTCTGTATTTTTTGCTAGCAAAAACACTAAATACTTGTGTTGCTAAAAGACGGTGCAGTTATACACTGTGGCTATTCCAGCAGTGTACTAGAGATGTAAAATACAGTATCCTACACAATTATATAAAAGACAGATGAAACCACATTTCATTATTAGCACTCTAAATACTATACTTTTGTTTTATTTGTGAAAGCTATTATGCAACACAACACTATTGGTTAATATGTGCATTTTCCTGAAATTATATGTGCAAGACCGCATCATGTCATATAATTCCTCACCTGTTTATCATGATTTTTAGGGACTTGCACGCTTGCTATTTGTTTATAGTCCTATCACTTACAATAGTAGTTACAGAAGGGATGGCAGGCTTTCTTAAAAAAAAACAAAAACATATAGCACAGTTATGGGGCTGTTAGGGTCTGCTTAATGCAGGTCTGTTTTTACATATTTACTGTGGGGGCAGTATCTGAATTTAAGCACTCAGCCTCTTATCTGACATAAGAAAATCCATCTTCCAGTAATCAAACTATTGGTCCTGTTGCCCTAGTGACTGACATTTGTCCACTTCCCAGTATTAATGACTGGAACTAGAAAATAAAGTGTACTTTTCTTGCCCATAAGGTTTGTTTTATAGCTTTCTAATGCATCATCTAGCTGAGGTGGCCTTTAGGCATTACATTTCATCTTAGATAAATTGCTGAAATGCAGAGGGCAGACAGACAAAAGTGCAATGAGAAAAAGTATGTAAAAGCAGTACTCTGACAACTCAAGCAACACGCATGAACTAGGGGAGTATATCCAGAATCCTGACGATGTGATGTAATGCTGCTCTCAGTTTTGCGTGAAGCTGTTCAAACTGTGTGTGTGTCTACAATGAGAAAAAAATGTTCGATTGTAACTACAACAAGCTTGAATATTTAAAGTATAAAAACAGATGTACTGACAGCTGTGATGTTTTGAGGTATCTACAATAAAACTGAATTTTAAAAAGAGCAAATGGACAGATAAGCAATATCTTGCAGAAACGGAAACTTAGTCACTGTATCCTGTATTCTTCTTAATTTGAGATCTTAACACAATGGACAAATAGCTATTACTAAAATAGGGAAACAATCAGGTCACTGCACTCTCACAGAACTTACACTGTTGCTGCATTTCAAACAGACATACATTTCACGTACTGAGCAAGCAGGAAGTTAGGAACCACCAAGCCTTCAAGCAATGAAGCACAAGCAAAACAAAAGTTCTTTTGTAGTGCGGAACTGAGGGGTATCCACTGATGGATGGCCCTTGCCCCATAGAAATGAATAAGAGACTCTAATTTCATGAAGTGGTACATATTCATATTAAATAAACTTAGCACAGCCTACAAAATGCTTTGATATTTTTTTCTTTTTTTTGTGTGTCCCCCACCCCCCATATTCCTTCTAGCTGATCATCAGCTGCTCTCTAGGGCTGCTCCTTTAGCTCTATTTTCACCTTACTGTACCTACCATTATCCGTCAGGATTGGGACTGCACCAGTAGCATGTTGGGGTTCAGAGCTGGGTCTCAGCTGAATAGCCAACAGTTTGACATATGCTCCCTGCATGCTAGAGGATTTATTGAATGCCCCAACTGTGCAGAGGTACTGACATCAGTTGTGTCAGTTCAGATAATGTTGGTTGTGGTTGTCTATGGCCCCACCCCCACCCCCAGAAGTGCAAAAATATTAGTAGATATCTGCTTTGCAATTCTGTTAACAAGTTGCTTCCGATTGTCCTGGAATTGATTCTCTTAGCCACCCATTTACCTATTGGGTAACTCTGAGGAATTCAGTTAACCAGGTAGTGCACTCAGACAAAGGTAGAAAAGGTCTGTATAGCTCGGTGCTCTACTAAGATAAGAACTGCATATAAATAAGTAAATAAATAGCTACAACATAAAAACACAGTCCCATTTAGGAAGCATGGACACCAGCAGTGGGACTTGTACAGCAGAATATTAGCTCCTGGTTTTGAACTTTAATTTTATTCACTAAGTGTGCATACTTGTAACAATGCTCATATTTCCTTTCCACAGAGGTATTAAGTAACCGATACAATTATTATTACATGTGCAACACTTCCTTTTTATCACTTTTGATTACTTTTATTAGTTTCCGTTCACTATTTCAACATTACCTTTAAGTTTTTCTCTACAATACATTTACTTGTCTGACTCCATCTTTTATACCACCATTAAAGACCTGTCCTGGCTTTTGATCAAATATGCTTTATTCAAATAGTTTTTATTTGTAGATAATATATCTGACTTAAACTCTACTAGTTATAATAGTGCATCTCTCAAAATTATAAAACAGGAGGCATTTGTCCTCACGCAGTTTACTGGAATTATGACTTCTGCTACATTGAGACTGATCAAACTTGCCTTGCAAGAATGTGGGATTTATTACCCAGTTAAGTATTGTAACTATATAAGTGTCAACCATTTTTGGAGTTGTTGCCTCCTCCAATGTAAAATGACTGCAACTAAAAAGGTAACAAAGCAGGACGTCCAACACTGGAAATAAACAATTCCTATTTAATGTACTTTTTAGTGATTTTCATCAAACCCTGGAACCACTTTGTGATAATATTTTTTCACATTTACCTTTACACTTCCCACTGACAGCTCTAGGATGATGGCATATGTCTGTACATATGAACTATAAGAAATAATTAACTATGAACTATTCCGTTATGCCTTACTAGGATACGAATACAGACCCAATTTACATGTTTAATAAATCATCGTAATTGCTGTTTCTCTCTGTCAAACTATGTTGTTTGTACTTGTCATTATTTATGTAACTAACTTGCTTCTTATTGTTGTATATTGTATTTCTATAAAAAAGTACATTTTTCAGCTTTTCTCTCCAAGCCTCCTCTGAAATGGGCTCAGGCTCAGACAGACTAATTTAAACCCCCATTCCCATGGCTCAGTGAATCATGGATTTTATCAAGTACCTAATGGTATGACACTGATTTTCCTAAATATGCTGCCTTTCAGAAAATCAAATCTATTAAATATGACTGATAATCTGTCAGTTATGTTGGAATGTCTTCATTTACATACAAGATACAATGAAGGCTACCATTCTCTGCAGTACTCCTGCAAAAAAAAATAATAATACCACTGCATGTGACTTATATTATGGGAAAATAAATACTGTACACAATAACTATTGTAGCTGGTATTATTTAGAAGCAGTTGCCTATCTGGACTGTGAGACAATCCTGTGAGTCTTGATCTGATGAAAAATATCCTTAAAAAAAAAAGTGAATACTGAAACTTTCTGTGTTAGCATTTTTTGCAGATGCCCCTATCTACTCCCATTTCCCAGAAGTGGGACACTATGCTCAGCACGTACTGCCACTTTTATGTTGTAACTATGAGACTTCTGTACCACAGTGAAGGAGGAATTATCTGAATTACCTCAGCTCTGAACATAGTAGATGTACTTCTATATTACTGTTGCAGTATTCTTCGCCATAAAGATCTCCTGCCAAGGAGAACCCAGTATCCGGCCAGTATACCAAAGCCTTTAGATCTTGGATATACTGTACACCACACATACACTCCCGCTTCAGGACTTGGTGCATACAAATGACATACAGATGCAGTTACCTAGAACTCCTTTGAAGTCAGTCTGACCGCCATCATTGCTCGTTGGTCTGAATGTCCTCTTCCTGTACTGAACACCTAACAGTCAGATAAGTGTCCCATTGAGGTATTTATTGCTTTTTTTTTTGCCTTTGAATGCTGGGATTCTAATCTATTCTATTCCAATGCTCCCTCTTGCAAAACTGCACATGGGGAAGCTTCAGTGTTACCTCGCATCAGTTTAGCTGCAGCATTGCTACCCTCTGGATTTCAGAGTGCCTCTCCTTCCTTGTCTGAAGCAGGAATTTAAGTGTTGGATTCAGCAACTTTCCATCAGTCCAGGCATGCCTTTTCAGCATCTGGTTCCTTCTCAAGAACTGTTCACTGGCAGTTCAGACATGGGGCGGGGGCTTACTGAGGTCCCCTGAAAGTTCAAGGTCTTTGATACATCCTTCAGAAGTGAGACCATATCAATATCAAAGTGATGAGAGTCCTGATTCTGGACTTTCAGGCCTTTCACTCCATGCTCTCTCCAGGCCCTCTGAAGGTGTACAAGGACGGCACCAAAGTGATGTGGTATGTCAACAAGCAGGCGGTCACAAAGTCTTACCTTCTCTGCAGGCTGACTGTTTAGGTTGGGATCTGGTTCTCAGTTGTCATTTAACCCTTCAGGCAGTGTATATTCCTTCAGAGCACAATCTAGTGGCGGATGCTGTGAGCAGGTCCAAGGCACAGGCTAACGAATGGATACTTCCCAGAGATGTGTTTCTTGACATAGTTCTTCTGTGGGGTTTTCCTCAGGTAGATCTTTTTGCATCTCCTCTGAACAGTAGGCTTCTTCTTTTTGTTTGAGTGCCTTACCATCTGTTGTGGAAGATGGATGCCCTTTCTTTTCCCTGGAAAGGAATGTTTCTCTATGCCTTCCCTCCCCTTCCACTACTTCCAAGACTCCTGCAGAAGATTCAGCTTGACTCTCCAAAAATCTTGGTAATTACTCCATTTTGTCCAAGACAAGACTGCCCCCCCCCTTAATATACTTGGTCAGGGGCAATCACCACAGATTACATCACTGCTTGGACCTTCTCTCCCAGATCAGGGGGGTGACTCATCTATTTTCACTTGTCAACCCTTCAACTGACACTGTGGGTGATAGGGTTTTGATCTCTTGAAGGCACTGCCTTTCTGAGAACGTGCTCATAGTTTTACAGGAGGCAAGAAAATCTGCAACCAGAAATTCTTATATGTGCTAATGGAAAACATTTTCTGCCTGATGCCATGCTTATAACAGCACCCTTTTTCAGTGTAGATCCCTTTGGTTCTCTCATATTTGTGTGAACTGTTCCAGCCTGGCTTGGTCTATTCTTCTGTAAAGGCCCCATTTTTCAGCTATTTCTGCCTGTCTGCCTTTGAATCTTCCTTTTGTCTTCTAATTTTGAGGTCAAAAAGCTTCTTAAAGGTGTTCTGCAACTTTGGCCACCAAGGAAGCCCATCGCTCTTTGAGACTTTCATTTTGTTTTAAAAAATGACCCAGGCTCCTTTTGAGCCTGCAGGATTAGCGCCTTTGCAACATTACACCTGGAAAGCTGTTTTATTGCTTGCTCTTACTTATGCTTAAAAGGTTTTTGAGTTTCAGGCCGTTACAGCCATCCCTCCTTTTTTTGTTTTTTTTTCACAGGAACAGGCTGTCCCTTCATACTAATCCTTTTATGCCCAAGTTGGTTAATGAGTTGGTTTTCAATCAGGCAGTATAACTCACATCTTTTTTTCCCTCTCCTCAATCTGCTAATGAAGAGGGTTTTACACACTTTGGATCGACACAGACAGCTTGGGTAATGTTTGGATAAAGCTAAGGCCATTCATAAGTCTGAACAGCTTTTGTTTCTTTTCACAGTAGGTCATTGGGTGTGTCTTTTAATAAGCAAACCACCTCCTTCTGGATATCTAAGGTTATTTCCTTTTGTTATTCTTTTCATGGCATATGTCTGTCTACCTCCATTAGGGCTCAGTTTACTAGGGCTGTTCCCTGTTCTGGTGCTTTCTTCACTGCGTTGTACACCAATTCTATTTGTGAAGCTGCTACTTGGTCTTCATACCTTTACTAAGCATTATACATTGTGCGTGGCTTCTAGGGACAGAACAGGTTTTACTAGAGCCATTCTACATGGTTTTGTCAAGGTTCTTCTCAGCCTTCCACCACCGAATCCTTTTCCTTAGCTTTTCTACTCTCCCTATGGTGAAGAATACTGCAACGGTATATAGCAGGAATACCGTATAGTTGTGTATAATCTTACCATAACAGGTGTCTTTCTCTTCACTGTGGAAGTATTCACTTCCTCCCGCTATCCCCCTTTTTGGTTGTTGCTTCCCTCCTGGCTGAGGGTCTTCCTTTTCCATCTGCATTTTCTCCTTCTGGATGTGCATACACTCCTTTGTCCTACAGACTGTTCTCTGCAGGGGCAATTCAGTTCTGGGTAACTGCAGCTGTACATCACCTTTATGCCCTATGTCCTGAATGGGGAACATATGTGTGGTGTACAGTGTAGTGTATTAACACAAAGAAAACCTGGCCAGCAAACTGGTACAATACAAACAAGTCTTTTGTTGGTACATGAAGTCTTTGTGGTTCTTGTACAATTTCACTTTTTCGTTGATGTACAGTGTATACAAGATCTAAATGATATGATATATTGTCCAGGCATTGGTCTATCCTTGGTAGGAGATCACTACAGTGAAGAATACTGCAACAGTGAAGAGAAGGACATGTACTTTTATGTGAAGATTTTATTTATCCATGGGTTTTTCAAGATAGCCACAATGGAGTAAGCACCTGTCTCACTATTACTGACTCCTAAAATCTTGATCCTTCTTCATCTCCATTCATACTCTATTGAAACTATTTGGCTCACCAAACTACTAAATCAATTGCTGCTCAGAAATGCAAAAAAAAATTTTTTTTTTGTTCTAACTCCTTAAAGTAATCACTAAACCTACCTTTCATTGATAGGTGACAGTCAGTTCTGTACCATGTGTTTATTTCTCAACCTGGAAAGTTAAATAACTTAATTGACTGCTATTTTAAAAAAAAAAAAAAAACTTTTTTTTTTCTAAATACATTACAGAAATGCAGCAATAAGACAATGATTTAATATAAACCTCTACCTCCACATGTAAAATAAAATTCTCTACTTTAATAACTCCTGAAAAAGGATACAACTGACATAATACTCAGAATTAATGCAATAAAGGAGAAATGTCAGACATCATCTTAAAATTTTAGCAATACTTTGTGCTGGCTGATCTTAAAAAATACACTACAGCAATTCAACTGGCAATTGACAGTATCTTAAGCCAACTATCAGCACTACATTGAATGACCTTCCAAGATGTCTTGACTCCTCTGAAAATAGAATAATTGACAGTGAAGACAAACTATCTTCAATGCAAAAAGACCTATTACAACTAAGTAGTGATTTGTCTTCACTGAAAGAAAAAAATATTCAGTTTAGAAGCCAGACGTTGAAGCAATAACTTAGTATTTCATGACTTCCCTAAAACTCAGTTCATGCCTGACCTAACCACTATGATCAAATAAATCTTAACTACTTTACTTGGAAACCTGAGAATTGTAGCCAACATGATTATTGAATAAACCTGTTGTGCCCTTTGAAAAATCACAGTTTGACTCTTCCCCCCTGGCAAGTCTATGCTCAATACCTTAACTGGCAAGATGTGGATTCTAAATCTCAAAACTGCCAAATGAAAAATATATATTGTGTGGCGTGACCGTAAAATAATGATTGCTCAAGACATTTTCCCATATAAATTATTAATTCTAACACTAATTCTATTATGTTCTTACTTGATAAAAAACAATATGCAATTTCAAATGCAAATCCCTGTTAAACTTATATTCACATACAATATATCTAAATATCAACTAAATTCTCCAGAGTAAGTTAAATCTACATTTCATAGCCTTTTTAAGTACACAGCAGAATGAATAAATAAATAAATTAATTGATATGCCGCTCCGTCTTACACTCAAGTTCCACAAAATTACTTCTTTTCTCTCTCCTGGACTGATTAAAACTTTCTCCTTGACATTTCTAAGCTTCCATTACAGCATTGGAAGTATTTAGTCTATCATGTTTGTTTTTCAGATTATCCAGCAGCACAAGAAACACATTTTTAACTTTTGACCACATGGAACTTCCTTTGGTTAGTACATTTCACTACCTTGTTTACTGTGAAACATTGTGACCATTTTAATTTGTAATAGAGAGTAATACTTTATGTTTATGTACAAAATATTATTCTATATTACAAATTAAAATGTTCACAATGTTTCACAGTAAACAAGGTAGTGAAATTTACTAACCAAGGGAAGTTCCATGTGGTCAAAAGTCAAAAATGTGTTTATACATAAACATGGCTGCGGTGGTGGTGGTGGTGGTGCTGCGGTAGCGTTGTCGCCTCACAGTTAGACGTTGCCCGTTCGATTCTCAGTTAGAGCATCTTCTGTGTGGCAACATGCGTGAATGGGCATTCCTTCAGTGAAGGTTGTGCATTAGGCCCGGCAAGCCAGCACTTAAAAATCTACTGCCAATCATTAGCGGACCGGAGTTCCGCTGTGGCGACCCCTAACCGGGAAAAGCCGAAAGACACAAACAAACTTTATACATAAACATACTAATAGGCAGTAGCATGTAAGAGAACCTAAGTTTTGTTATCTACATGTACACAGTGTTGAAACCATGCTATATAGTGTTTTTATTCTTTCTTTCTTTCTTTGTTGGCATAACTATGTAATCTTGTTTCAAACAGAACTCTGGCTTGCATTTTTGTACATCATATAACTGTCAGTTCCATCAAGGTTTAAATCATTTTTGCTATGCTTTATCCCTTTGAATTAAAAGATGTTTGAGTTCAGTGGATAGCCATTTGTTTTTGGTGGGATTATAAAACCTGTCGATAAGTGAGAAGAATTTGTCTTGCAGTTTGTATAGAATGTTGGTTAGGCTTACAGCTGCTGTATTAGGATCATGTAAGGACAGTATATAGTCCCAGGTGTGTGCCATGAGAAAGATTCCAAGTTTGTCTGCATTTATGTTACTCTGGTTTCTGGAGCCATTGCAGCCGGGTGATGCCTCAAGGTGTTTTGCAGTTACAGCTTTCTGACGCATCCAGACATTAAATGCTGCTTGTTTATATTGCCATTAATAATTCTAAAACTGTGCTACATAGAAAGAATTAAAACAATCATTTTAAGCTTACACAATGGCAGAAATCACTGTATTGATATTGGACCTCTGTCTAGTGTAGATAATGAGAAATTAATTGCTGTTCATATAATATGCATTTACATTGTCATAAATTTCAAGTTTTTCTAAGTACCTTGACAATTAAGTAGCAGAGACAGAACGCCTTACCCTCATATGAAAGCTCTCAGCTGGATGAACAAAATGCTGCTCACAGTATGTATGTAATTTGAATGATTGCTAAGATATTGCAAGTTGTTTACAAGATACCAAAAACTTGGTTTACTTTGTTTACTGTGACTTATAAAATCCAGTTTAAGAATTGGAACCTAAAGAATATTCCACTGTAAATTACTTAGTATTGAAGAGTTGCTATTTACACTTAATCCCTATGCTTCCAAAGATATGAACATTTGTTTGAAATCAAGCATACTCTGATTCTGTCATACAGTTAGGTTCTTCCCATTGGATGCTACAGTGCAAAATTCCAGAGCTCCACTGGATGGAATGAGTTAATATTGGTGGAGTTTTATAGGATGTTTTTACAGCTGTAAAGGTGATTGGGCAGTGGTCGCTTGGTGATGGCGGCAGAAAGTTTATGTTGGAGATGGAGTCTGCTATATTTGCAATAATCAGTTTGAGTGTGGATTGTTTGGAGGACCTGAGGTTGTCTTGTTGGTTCTTTTGTAAGTTGAAAAGACCTGTGTCTGCTAGGAAAGTACCTATGTCAGATTAAAGAGGGCCAAAATAATTAAGACGCAAGTCACCTAGTATGATAATGTTGTTATTTTTGGGACAGTTTTTAAGGATGTTAGTGAGGAGTGACTTGAATTTATTTAGAGAAGCAGGGGGTGGTAGAAAAAACTGTAGTTATCAGTAGTGGTTTCTTATTGTGAGCTGGAAATTTAAGGAAAATCCTGTTAGGACCAGAGTCTGAGGAGGAGCTTCTTTGGGCAATGACTTTTGGGTTTAGGTTATTTCTGTGCAAAATTAGAAAACCTCTGACTGATTGTGCGCCTTGTCAGGCATCACTGACATACTTGTAGGGGATGAGATAGTATTGGAAGTTGGGAGACATTTTGACCCAGGACTCCATGACTGCCAAAATGTCTGGGTTGTACAAAATTTATACCCACTGTTTAATCACAAGTTCATCCCAACTTTGAAAAGCTATACATTCTAACCTAAACAATCATTGGGGGTATGTTCTGGCTACTTGTTTGGCAGAAATGCAGCATGACATAGAAATACAATTTCCAAGTCATCCCTTTTCAACAACCTCAAGATGCCAAAGAGTTCAAAATAGATAAAACCATAAAAAATCTATTTATCACCTTCAGAAATGAATAAAATGTGTATATTTACAAAATATTGCTTAATTCTCTCAGTCTATCCACAATACACACATTTTATTAAACAATAGTGTAATAGCTCTATTTCCTTTCCTTTTATTAAAAAATGTTTAGTCTGGGATTTTATAGGTAAATAATTTAATTTACTTGACAGCCTTCAATTTATGCAAACCTGTTTTCAAAAGCTTACCTCCCTTTCTCAAACATGAACACAATCTGAAACAAAAATTATATTTCAATAAAGATCAGCTTAACCAAATTAATCAATACAATCCAGTGACTGAAGCTTTGCATGTATCTAACTGCACTTATTTAATGTATAACACTTTTTATAACCATAGACTTCTAAGATGCATATTGATTTGATTCCTTTTGGCAAAAACACAGCCCATAGTTGTCAAATAACTCCTGAAACAACGTATAACCATCAATATTAAGCACATCCCTTTCAAATAATTATGATACACTCAGTGTATGCTAAATAATGCTTACTTCACCCCAACAAAATTCCCCTGCAACAACCAAGCTTTCCAGCAATTGGCACTATACGTTGTTAACTGGATTCTGAAATTCTACATACCTGCTGGAGCTGCAGTTGTAGCAAAAAACTCTGATCAGCCACCCAATTCAAATTTCAAACACTTATTTCCAGTTTATATCCATTGTCTTAGCAGTTTGCTATTGTACAATTATCTCCAAAACATTAACACAGTACTTTAAAAATATTTTATTATACTATATTATGTGATCGAATGATTAAGTAATCGATCACCTAAACATCGACCAAGTAATATCGAACTGCAAAACAGTGAACACCACTGGGAAATGTTACTGTCGGCCACAAAAAAAAATAAATAAAAAAATCAACTTTACAACCAAACTAACTGTTAGGCTTTGACCTCCACACCCCCCCCTAACTAAATATACCAAATCTGAAATCACGCCACAGTGGAGAAAAATGGCAAAATACAGTGAACGGCCAAGGGAAATCTTTCCCTGCATTAAATTGTCGGTTTGCTGTTTTTTGCTTTCAATATTACATGGTCGATGTTTAGGTGTTTGATCACCTAATCATTTGATCACATAATATAGACCCTTATTATATTACTGTTACATTTTACATCACAACAAAGTACAACTCCCATGCCAGTATAAACTGGTCTGAATTTGTCAAACTATCCATCAAATATTACTGTACTACTAAATTAATTCCAAAACTTAACTCCAAATCCAACACTTCTCTTAAAACATGGAAATTAGTCATAAACTTTCTATTATAAAACACACAGTTAATAATCCATTAATGTTCTCACCCTTCACTAAATGTATAAAAGTCTGTATTTTTCTTATGATTCAGTTTCTACATCTTATTGGGACTGCTGTTGTAGATATTGTACATAGTTTTCATACTATTACATGTATATTTTTCTCTCTTTTCTCTTATTAATTATCATACATAAATCATTTTGTTATCAAGTTTTAAATTATAGTCTAATGAAAGGAATGTTATAAAAGTAGATATTCCTCCATAATTTGCACTTTACTATATTTCCGAGTCTTAAGTGAGTACTTTCATAAGCTATCTGGATAGGTATCTGAATATATTAAAATTAAAATACTTCACTAATATTGTACTAAGGTACATTTGGGACCACTGATTAAACATTGCAGCAGTGCACATCACTTGATTAAAGACATTTACTAAATAACTCTTACAACATGAACAATTCTAGTCTAT
This sequence comes from Protopterus annectens, assembly GCF_019279795.1. Classification (NCBI taxonomy): domain Eukaryota; kingdom Metazoa; phylum Chordata; order Ceratodontiformes; family Protopteridae; genus Protopterus; species Protopterus annectens. The sequence continues at coordinate 468,384,897 of NC_056743.1, read as the reverse complement.
GAGAGAAGACACACCGTTTTTTCTCTAACAACTTTGACCAGCTATACTCAGCTGTAATTTTCTTAACTAGCATTTGTGACTCCACAGCTCGATATGGAACATCTTGAGTACAAAATCAAACCATTTGGTCCTAACCATAGTATGTATGTTACAAGCAAGAATCTTGTGTTTCTTGTCAGACCTACAAATAATTCAGTAGACTCCATTTAAGACCATGCATCAGTCTACTTAATCTCAAGGGCTGTGGTTGTAATGGATTTATATGTTCCACTAAAAAAATTAAGACTGCAAAGCAAATTTTCCACTTGTATGACACTAGACATACAGCCTTTTATTTCTGAAAGAGGCAGTACTTGGCTGAAACACTCACAGGCTAGGACCTCTGGAACATATGGACAGAAGTCTTAGAAGAAAGTACAAGATAGCCATGTGATGACTGTGGAAAAATGTCTCTATAAACTTTAAGCACAAACTTTATAATCCCCAGAGTCATTTTGGAAAGAAGTAAATGCTCTCCTTAAGGGATTTCATGGAAACTTGTTTTGTAATGGCTAATGCATTTACAGATCTGTTTTCGTGACAGTTGCCTACCTCCTTTGTAACAATCTCCAGCAGTGGAATACAATCTATCTTATATACATATTCTTGAGTTTTATTTTAAAACGTTGTCTTTAGAAAAGGTGAATATGCATTTATTTACTGCCAAAGTGAAAGTGTTATCATCTAACTTCTTCAGCCATGACCGAGGGCAGAACAACAAGAGTCAATGCAGTATATGGAGCAAACTTAATATACCCAACCAACCAGATTTTTGAAGAGTGAAATGATAAAAGAATAACGGCAAAAAGTCCACACAAACATGAGAAGGGACATCAACATTTCCTACAATGTCATTAAAATACATGACTCTAAAAGACTTGATAATCTCATAGCTTTCATTCAAAATATGAATTTCAGCTTGATGATAACTTATATTTGGCTGCTTATAAATACATCTTTTTATGAAAGTTTGTATACTGTATGGAAAATGCTGCTTTGATATAAAATATGGTAATTTTTATTACATACTTACAGTATTTATACACCATATTTATATTTATACATAAATAAATAAATAATTTATATTATTAATACTTTTAGTTAATCATTAATTGATAATTATCTCTTAGTATTATAATATGTATATATAATTTATAAATATTATATATATATATATATATATATATATATATATATATATATATATATATATATATAATTTATAAATATATGTATAATTAATTAATTATAATAATTATTAATAATAATAGTAATAATATCTACGGTTATCATTTATACTAACAACAGAATTTAGAGTTGTTCCATATCTTTCTTTTGGCTTGTAACCACCTAGCTACAATATCTATAACAGGATAGAATGTCAGTGCATGTTACTTTAAGATTTTTGACTCCAAATTTAAAAGTTCTCCAAAAAACCTAGAGCCACAAAACTACACTCTTATTTAAACAACAATGAACAAAACGTTAAGAGGTTTCACCCAGAAAAGAACAAAAATAACCCAGGACAAGTTTGAGACGACTTAATTTTGACAACTATAGACGTGATAGATTTATTTCCTAGTATTCCACATGATATAGGACTTGATTGGCTCCAGGAAACATTAATGGAGTGTGATTATTTAGCTAATGAACAACAGAATTTAATTTTGGAATTTATGGAAATTATACTAAGGAACAACTATATGTATTTCAATTGAGAATATTACAAACAAGAAAAAGGAGTGGCAATGGGGGCTGCTTGTGCTCCCTTGCACGCTAACTTAGTATTGTATTATTGGGAGAAAAAATACATTTTTCAAACATCATGGATTGAGAACATAGTATTGTACACCACATTTGGATGATTCTGGATGATGTTTGTTTATTTTGGATGGGTTCATATACACAACTTGAGAAGTTCCTTTATTATATCAATAATACAACTGCATTTCTGAGATTTACCTCTAAAACATCAACAGAAAAAATAAATTATCTTGATGTGACTACTTACAAAGATTTGGAAGCTAGGAAATATCAATCTAGATTATTTCGGAAAGATACATATTCCAACTCTTATTTACACTTTGATAGCGAACATCCCTACAATCAGAAAAAAGGTATAATTAAGGGACAGCTCATCAAAGCTTCTAGAATGTGCAGTGAAGAGACAACATTCCTCGAAGAAGTGACATTGCTGAAAAAATTATTTACAGAAAGGCAATATCCAACTATTTTAATAATCAAATTAGTAAAAGAGGTGAAGAAAGAGAGAGAGTGGAAATTTCAACCCATTATTGGGAAAGAGATTAATACCTTGAACAAAACAGATGAGTTGGATGACACCCACAAGTTAGCATTTATACACACATATACACCCTGTTCAGGGGACGTTGAGAATATTATTAAGAAATATTGGAAAGTTTTAACCACCAACACTGAAATCAATAAATGTATTCCTACACATCTGACATTCATTAGAAAGAGGGATATGAACATTATAGAAATGTCGGAGGGACAAAGACCAGAGAACAGACCAGACAACACTCGGAAAAAAATAGGCACACATAGATGAGGATTTTGTAATCAATGTAACAACATTTTTGAACAAGGTAGTCTATATCTTATAGCAAGGAAGTACAAACTAGTGGCTAAAGAACATTATAAATGCAATACCAGAGGAGTAGTATACATTGCTGTTTGTGAAAAATGCCCCAGTTTTTATATAGGCAAGACAGAGAGACGCATAAGAATGCGTATATATGAACATCTTTATGACATTTCCCAACAAAATTACACCAGTGCATTATATAGACATCAGAAGGAATGCAAGGACAGCAAGTTTAAATGATATGTTATTGAACAAGTTAAACAAGATTTAAGGGGTGGACCATGGGAAAACCAACTTGATTATAAAGAACTGTTTTGGCAATTAAAACTCGATGCAACAAAAGGTCCAGGTCTGAATGACAATTTAAGTATTAACAGTGCCCTTAAATTAATGGCAGCTAAGCTATAAATTTATCCTTCTGTGCCTATTATTTTATGTTTTATATTTACACAGTAGTAGATTTTAAGTGTTTTGTAGAAAGAATTTTTAAACAGTTACATTTGTTTGTACATTTTTAAAATTTTAACAATGCTTAACAGGTAGTATGGATTGAAAAGGGAAGATTGCATACTAGCTAAACAAAAGCACATATTTTATGGGAACACCTGATTGGTGGAAAGGATTAATCAACATTATATAAAGGATTGTCATGCATTCATTAATTGTTCTGATGAAGCTCAGAGATTCCTGGGTGAAAGTGCTTAACGTTTTGTTCATTGTTGTTTAAATAAAAGATTGTAGTTCCATGGCTCTAGACTTTGGAATTTTTGTTTTATTGAGAATTGCTGTTCACTGCTTGGAATTCCAAATTTAAAAGTTACACATGATAAGCTGATAAAATAATTGGTCATATGACTACTGATTATGAACTCTCAGATAAATGGAATGAAAGCACTGTCGTTTGTACTTTGTTTTAAAGTTTTAATACATTAGTGTTTTAGCCACTTGCAGCCATGGTTGCTGATTTTTCCTTTTTTTTTTTCTTCTGAGTTTTATATATACATATATATATATATATATATATATATATATATATATATATTTTTTTTTAATAAACCATCCACTAAATGTCCCATCCCTCCAGAATCTACTCCAACCCTATCACACCACCAGACCACTAAGATCCAGCAACAAAAATCACTTGCAGATCACTTTCTCTTGCACCATAGCCAAATTATGGAACTTTCTCCCACCCACAATTACCTCCATACCATCATGCACCCACTTTAAAACTTTACTAAAAGTGCACCTAAAAACATGTTGGCTATGCCCTTGCAACTCCCACTCTAATATCACCCACCCCATCCAACCACTAACTTTCTTTCCACTCCACTAACTACCTTGATTATAGCAAGCTCAGATGCTCATAAGCCTAGTACTTATTATACAGCAGGAACTTCTTATTGTAACATTTGTTGATGTCTGTTATGTACTTCACAGATAAAGATTCTAGTTGTCTACTGATGTACTATGTTCTTCATCTGTAAATATGTTGTAAGTAATTGCTATGTTAAATTGTTAATCGCTATGTAGTCCAATGTAACTACTGTCTGTTTATTTTAACTGCGGAGCTTTTCTCCCCGGGCCTCCGCTGAAAATGGGCTTACATCCAGTCGGACACTCCCGGTAAACAAATGAAAATAAATAAGTACACACACACACACACACACACACACACACACACACACACACACACACACACACACACACACACACACACACACACACACACACACACACACACACACACACACACACACACACACACACACACACACATATGTGTGTGTGTGTGTGTGTGTGTGTATTTTTATTTTCAAGCCCTTATCAATAGAAAAGAGTATTACATCTTTTAAAATACAGTCAGGCATATAACTTTAAAACTTTTTCCAAAAAAAGTGAATTTCATTGTTAAACAGTTGATTTTGGGGGTTCATAGGTGATGGTTATTTTAATAAAACATGTGGTGATTAAGTTTCCTTAGATTATGTATGCAGTTCATTGAAAAGTAAGTGTTTAGTCCTGTGTTTTTTCCAGCTAAAAGACTTATATGACGTTACATTTCCTTGTCTAAATTGTCATTTTTGTTGCCATCCAGATAATTTTGGTCAATTCTATCTCTTACGTGGAATTTAAAGTTTCTATGTTTTCCATATTCTTTTGTATGCATGGCCATTGGGTTGGTCTTAATCCCTTGTTGGATGTCCATATAATGGTGAGCTATCCTGATCTTCAGTTTGTTGATGGTTTTCCTTGCCTAAAATGCTTGGTAGTGACCACATAGTGATCTACAAACCACCATAGCTGTATTGGATTTGCAATAAAATGTGCTTTTGAACTTTTTTTTTTTGTAGGTGGATATATGAAGTTAAATTTATTTTCCAGTATTTGCAAAAATTACAGTCTGTGGCCACATGGAGAGTTGCATTTCCACTGAAAGTTATGCTTTTGTTTTTTTCTGATTGTAAATCTGGATATTGGGGCAGAATCTTATTGAGGATTCTATTTTTTTCTGATGATGCATCATGTATTAAAGATTGCTGTTTGATTTATGTTTAGTCAAATCAGTAAATGAGGGCTATGCTGGTGGTCCAATTGTCATTGTTGTTCTGTCATGCTACTTTCATATGTTCTCTGTGTAAGTTGTTTGAAGACTGTCTCACAGTGGTATAATTTCTCTCTTTCGAGTATGTGATGGAGTTCAGGATTTGTTTGATCAGTTGATCATGTAAGCCTCTATTCGAAAGTCTTTTTTGCAGGTTTATGATGTTTTTAGAGCAGGATTCTAGTTCTTTGAATACCCTGGCAAATTTGAGGCCCTGGAATTTCATAAGATTCTTTTTTATCCTGTGGGGTTGCATGCTGCTGCTGTTGACCAATCATAGATTGACCTTGGTGAGTTTCTGCTAGAGGTCATTGTTGAGTTGGCCTGTGTCTGTTTGTTTGCCTATTTTGAAATCCAGAAAGGTTATTGATCACAACTATAATTTGCCATTAATCTGCAAATATTTGTGCAATTATTGATATTGCTCTCAAATTGCTCTAAGTTTCTGGCCTGCTGTTCCATAAAATAAAAATATCCTCTATAAGTCTTATGTAGCAGTCCATTTGTGAGTAGAAGGGGGAGTTATAAATAAAGATAAAGTCTTCCTCCAAGTTCCAAGTGTTCGGTAGGCTAGGGGGCATTGCTTCCCCATCGTGATTCCTATGGGTTCTCTGAAATAATGTCCTTCAAACTGGAAGCAATTTGTTTGTTTTGTTCCCTTTTTTTTAAACATACCCTTTATTGAATTGTGACATAGGCAATTTTACATCTATACAAAAGTAATCAAACTGTACTAACAATTTAACATTAGCAAACATTATACTTCACTTATATTGCTATATATCATATAATCTAAGCAATATTACATAAATGATTCAATTCCTGTCCCCTTTTTAAATCAAGAAACATCTTTATTACACCTCACTTATGACATAAGCAATAATACATTTATATAAATGAAAACAAACCACACCGACACAATCCTAGTTAAAAGCATTTTACATCACAAACCATACTGACACACTCCCAGTTGCAAACATTATACATCACTTATAATCTACCCAGACATTTTCAGTCAAACATTGCATATCTCATTAAGTACTGCCTTCTTTTAAACCTCATTGCTCCCCTGTATGTATTGCTCCCAAAATTTCCATTTTTCCTATGTAGTTTGCTCTTACCTTTTTTTTGAAGATCTCACTTCTAGTTTTTTTATCTCTGTTACTATATTCACTACTTCTAATATAGCAGGTTTAGATTTTGATTTACATTTTCTAGTAATTTTGTTTTTAGTAGGCACCAAAATTAGACACAGCAAGGCCTTACCATGTGTAGGCAATTCCGATTATGTATCATAGCTCAGAAAAATCACCCCCCTCATCACACCAATTCATCCACCCATAATCTCTGATAGTGCATCCCTCAGGGAATCCTTAAAGTCTGCCAACTCACCACACTCCCATAAAATATGTCCCCAAGTACCTCTTTCGTCCCTGTCACACCCCCAACAATTACTGTCTACCTGAGGAAAAATTCTATGGAGTCTACTTGGGGTATAAAAATTTCTATGTAAACATTTTCAAGCACATATCCTAAATCTTCTTGATTGTGTTACATACTTGGGAGACATACATATAACCCCCTATTGTTTCTTTGTGAATTTCTTATCCACTCTCTCTTCCCAATCCTTTCTAACATCGTCTGATTGATTCTTATAGTTATCATTAAATATATTATATGCTCTACTAATTATTGCTTTTTTAAAGGCAGCTTCTGTTCTACATGCTATTAAATGTTCTTCTAATGCTGGTTGTTCATCGAGGACCTCCATATTTCTTTCTCTTTGTCTATATTCTGATACCAAGCTCTACCCTAAAGTCCAAATAAATTGGCATCTTCTCATTCTATTACTTTTCCCTCTCTAGTTATTTGGTCCCAATACCTTGGTTCCTTTGCCATTTTTTTCCAATAAATTCCAGCCCCCTCTTGCCTGTTGTCTATATCCCTAATTGCAGTCATCCCTATTGGGCGAATCTCCTTTCTCCCTTCCTGTGTTGGTTTAGTTCTTAGAATACTTTCTGCTACTTTATGGATATAATATCCTATGTGATTACTGTTATTCTCCTTAAAGGCCTGCATCCAAAATCCCAGTATTTCATTGTTTCTTGAGCCCCCCCCCTCCTGTTTCAAGTTTTCTGCTTGTGCTGTGTTATGGAGCTTTGACTGTATAGCTCTGAAATATTCCTTTAGATCGGGTAAACCCAATCTGCCCTGTCCTTCTTGAAGAATCAGCTTATCCAGCTTGACTCTTGCATCTTCCCCTCTTGGATAATGTCCTTCAGTAAAAGTTTCAAGAATCTGTTCATGGTCACTGCCTTTCATGGTAAAGTACCCAATCCTTGCTGTAGGCCTGTAAGATGGTTGTAATGCAGTAATTGTGTGGAAATACCATATAAAGTGCCTGGATGCTGATGACTAGTACAGAGTTCTGGTCCAGGTAGATGTTCCTAGTCTTTTGGAGGAGGTTCATGGTGTCTGAAATGAATGATTTATTGTTCTCTGCAAACGGTTTGAATTGCATTTCTAAATATATGGAGATAGGTTCAGCTATGGATTCCTCGCTAGCCACAATTGATCTTTAAAGTAGGTCTTCTATATTTTTGGTGGGTTTAGGGATCCCAAAGAAGTTTTGTGTGGATTACGGTGAGTAAGTTATAAAGTTTGTATCTTATCAGGTGGTCTTCACTCATGTTGGTGATCACCAGGAGAATTTCTTCTTAGGCTGTCTTAATTTTGCCTATATCTGTCTTTTTATAGGAGTTTGGGTTGTTCAGCATGCTTGGGATCTTGTTGCTGTAGGTGGAGGAATCTGTGATGAGAATCCTTCCTCCTTTGTCAGCTTTCATTATTCTCCTGGATTTGTCCTTGCAGAGATCCATTAGGACTTTGACTTATTTTTTGTTAAGGTTGTAAAAATGCATTATTTTGGTTTGCTGAGTATTTTGTGAATATCTGATTCACATTTGTCTTCAAATGTATTGATGTTGTTTGGTGGGGGGGCTGACGTTTCTGGGTTTTTCCATTTCTGTGTTGTGATGGTGGTATTGTTCTGCTGTCATCTGGTGTTTTTTTTTTCTTGTGGAAGAAGATCTTGAGGTTGAGATTCCAAATAAAAAGTTTGAGGTTTATGGTTGTACTTACTTTGATGCTTCTTTGATGAGTCACAAAGGTGAGACCTCTTTTAAGCACTTTGTATTTTATGTCTTTCAATGATTTAGTGGAGTGATTCCATACTGTGTGGCATTGTGTTTGGCATCCTGGTTCCTCCTTCCTGGTCTGTTGGCTTTCTCTTTTGGAAGGTGCCATAGGTATTTAAGGTCCCTCTTTCCTTGCCAATTTTGTCCCTTTGATGATAGTTGCCTTGTGGGATCTCTACATTTGTGGTTGGTAATGGTCTTGGGAGTAGTATGCCTGGGGCATCTGCAGCAGGGGTGTTTCACCTTGGTGCTATGTCTCAATGGGTGGATGCTGATCTGTTGAGGTGGCTCTTCTGTATTTCATGTGTCCATGAGGCTTGCACTGTGTTGACTTCTCTTTGCTTTAGGTCCATTTCCGGAGTCATCTGGCAAATGGAAAAAACCTGGTTGGTGTTGTCCTGAGTTGTAATGTTAGGATGCATGTGAGGGTTCCTTGCCAGATCTGACAATTAAATTACTGAGATAATACACAATGTTACAAAAATGGATAAGCCACTTAAAGTTGACAATAAGAGAAAAACAGACTAATCTTTTTCTATGACTACACTCTTTAAGTCCAAAAGTGGGAAAACTGGGATTAGACTATTGAATGAATTGCAGAAATTAATCAATTCAGCAGAAGCTAGTCAACCTCTGATTCTGAATAATGAGGGTAAAGGTGGCTTCTCGAAGTCTAGAATACACACACTGGAGATGGGGGATTGGGATATACTATAATACTCTTCTCAGTTGACCACAAAACATGAAAATTACAACAGGTGAAAAAGAAATCCATAACAAAACAAAACCCAACAAAGGAAACTATATACTTTATTTCACAGAACAAACTGAACTCCAGCAGAAATACAGCTTACATCACATCTTCTTCCTTATGTATTCAAAGAATCATGTGACACAGAAAATGTCAGTATAAAAACATTTACAGGCATATTTATAGCAAGCATACCAGCTACAAACAAAAATAAAAAATGAAATAAAATATGTGTCTGTAACATACCTTATTGGCTGAGACTTATGTAAACATATCATTCACTTTAAATCTGGCAGTTTGCCAGCATGAATAGCTTCCAGGAGGCCTCTTTTACTTCTAAGAAATTGTTATGCTTTCCTCCCCTACTATTACATTGTACACGTTCTACTACACTAAAAATAAACTTTTTAAATTTCATATAATTAAGTGCATATTTAAACAAAGTATGCTTTTAAACCCATCCCAATTGTTACAATAGAAAGACTACTTCTCAAGCTTAAACCTTGCTCTAACACTTCTGACAACCTACCCACACAATTCCTAAAACTAGCAGCTGAGGTTATTGCCTACCCTATAGGCATACTTCTAAATAGATCCATACAAGGATCACATGCCCATAAAATCTGGAAAAAAAACATTTATTCTTTCTCTCCATAAAGATGGTAACAGCACTGGCATCTCAAATTTCAGACCAATAGCCATTCTCTCTCCTATCTCAAAGATTTTGGAAAATGTATACATATTCAAATTCTAAACTATCAACTTCACAACCAAATCCTATCTCCAAGACAACATGGATTCAGGCCAGGCAAGAGCATGCTCTTATCTTTCAATTAATAGAATGCAAGACACTGGCAAAATTGTCTCCTCCCTAGTAATTCTAGACCTCTCAAAAGCATTTGTCACTGTCTTTCACCCATTACTTCTAATCCAACTCTCTAAGAATGGCCTTCACCCCCTACTCAACTGCTTCTCAATCTACTTAGCATACAGACAACAGGCTGTAGAAGTTCAGCATTTTCTCTCTCCATATCTTAACACTTCTATTGGAGTCCCTCAAGGCTCCATAAAAGACCCCTTCTATTCAGTATTTTTAATAATAGTTTTCATTCTTCACTAAATCAATGATCTCTTATTCAATATGCAGATGACTCAACTATTATATGCTCCATTAATTCCATATCTGATCTACAGCAAATAACTCAATTGGCCTTTATGTCTACTGAGACCTGGATGTCTAATAATCACCTATGCCTTAAACTAAGCAAAAACAAAACCCATTTCACTATACTTTCTGAAAGAAACACAGGAATCGAGGTTGATACTGATACAAATCTATCATGTTTAATTATAGATGAACACATGAAATTTGACTTACACATACACCATAGCATCAGCAACTCACCTAAAGCTAGGAATCCTCTATAGGCATAAAGACTTCCTTAGCCATTCCACAAAACAAGTCCTTGCTTCCACGTACTTACTGCCCTCTCTCATATATGGTGCTCCTCTACTTACTAGTATCCAGTCCTCCCTAAATGCTAAACTTGAGACATGTTATAACAAAATCACCAAATATGCCAGTAAAAACAAACAATCTACCCATCACTGTACTCCTCTTCACTCTCTAAACTGGCTAGGACTACTACACTACCTGTCCTAACTGCAACTAACTATGGCACACAAAATAATCTATAAAGCATCACATTGTCCTGCTCTTTTGATATTTATTTATTACCATCCTAGGCTGCCTCTCAGATCTGAAAATCAGCACATTTTGCTGGTACAAAAAATAAACCTACCAGCAGGCCATCTTCTTTACTCTTGTTCTGTAGCCAAAAATTGCAATGCCCTACCATTAACTATTACATCCATCAGAATCTTGCTCTTTCAACATTTCTCTAAAAGGTTACCTATCTTCTATCTGGAATGGCCCCTGCTCCTTGTCTCCCATTCTCAAAGCCTAACTACATTTGCTTATTGCTGATACTGATGTTTAACATGTACTTTGCAATTATGCCATATGAAAGCCTAGCTGTTCTAATGCCAGAAGCATATATGTAATGTCAGTCTCTTTACCTCTGTTGTTCTTTATTTTTGAAAGTTTGTTATTTTATTAGTAATTCAACCAATTGTCACGTGTTACCTTTGTTGTATATACTCTTGAACTTTTATTGACGTTATATGAATACACCCCTATGTTCTTGTTATTGTGGAGCTTTTCTCCCCAGGCCTCCACTGAAAATGGGCTAATAACAGCCCAGTTGACTACCTGGGTAAACACATGCAAAATAAATAAATAAATACATAGTACTGGACGCCCATTTTAGCATGCAAAATAAGTTTGCCTCATAAATACTTCAAATTATGTGGCTTCCTGTAACAAAAGCTTTGTGTTGCCTACCGAATCTGCCATGTAATGGTTACCTAAAATAATTTTCTAGTTATTGCTCAAAATGTTCCTGATAAAATCATTTTCAACTGAAAATGAAATATGAACAACTTTGCCTGATCCAATGTTGGTTCCTTTAATTTTCTCACTAAAAACCTGTAATTAAAATTGGAGAGAAATGGCTATCCCTGATCTTTATGACTTATTTAGAAATATTTATTATTTTTTTCTAAAACCTGTACCATAGAACACTTCTACAATGTAATCAATTTCCAATTAAAAAAAAAATCTCAATGTCTTCAATAGTAACCTTGGAAGCCTGAATTATGGACAAGAAATCTACAGTTGACAATAAGAGAAAAGCGGGCAAATCGTCCTTCTCTACTACATTATTTAAGACCAAAAATGGAAAAACTATGACAAGACTATCAAATGAAGACCAGAGGCTAGCAAATTCAGCAGAAGGTAGTCAGAGTCTGATTCTGATTGACGAAGATAAAGGTGGGTCCACATTGACTAAATTACATGATGACCAGTGGGGGATGGAATACACTACAATAATTTTTCAGCTGAGTTTATCTCTTAAGACAGATGTTGTCTGGTTGTCAATGCAGTAAAATGTTGCTGAGCACAATAAAGCATATAATGTACTTTGCTTCAAGTTAGCTCCATTGTTTTAGTAAATAGCTTATGAGAAGCTGTTCCCCAAAGCAGGGTAAGACAATCTGCTATATTTGGACTACTTTAGATTTACATTCCAGCTGATCTTATTGAAGTTCAACTTCTTTCACTAGGCAGGTTGGCCTGAACTATGACATGGATGCATCTGCTTGTAAGTGGGTAGCACAGCCTGAATCGTGTTGCATTCTAGAAGAATTGTTACATGACTTATGACAGTTACATGGCCTGCATTTTTTGTTGTGACACCAAGTAAGAGGAAGGATATAAATATATTGTGCAAAACATATTTTGTGCTGCAAGTTTCCCATATTACTGTCACTGTTGTGTTCCTGACATGGCTGAATGATATTTATGTATTTATTTTGTTTATTTTGTTTTACATTTGTTTACTGGGAAAGCCCGACTGGACACGCATCCATTTACAGCTGAGGCCCAATGAGGAAAGCTACATTTACAGACATATTGTTTATAGATATTTTAGTATTTACAAACATTCAACTGAGTACATAAAGATAAAGTTACAATAATAACTTAGAAATAAAGTAACAATGATTACAGCAATAACAAATGTGACTTCAAGTAGTTTAGTGTGGGTTGTTGAGGTGTCTTGTACCTGAAAGCTTTGTGTTTGATAAAGGTGTGTTTTTTACCTCAACTTTTTCGTTGTGCTTTGTACCTTTGACTCTGCAGCAGTATATACTTGGTGTTCCTTTGGTGCTTTATACTGCAAGTTGGGTTTTTCAGCCTGTAGCAGCCAAAGATGGAGTCTAGAAATCGTTTAAAGCATCTCTTTGAAAAAGAGATTAATCCTTTGTTACTTGTTACAACAGAGATTCCTGTACTTCAACACAAGACTACCACTATTTCATCTACTAATGCGTTGGACTTTGAACATAAAGTACAGATATTGGAAAGGAAGGTTGGTACCTATAAGCGTTTGCAATGGCAATGTTTTAGCTTTGATGCTTATCTGGAAAAAGGTATTGCACCACGTGGTTTGAGGGTACTAAAAATGCCCTCATATGGAAATACATATCCTGAACTGTTAAAGCAGTGGCAGTGCTTAAATTTGAAGTTAAGCCATGATTACATGGTACTTATGAATAAGTTCTTTAGTGACATTGAGAATGAAATGAAAAAAGAAATTCTCACACTGGAAGATGAACTTTTATCTTTGTCATGTTTTTCATCCATGCAAACTGTTTACCAGTCCATGTTGGATAGGCTAGCCACCATGGATGATCGACTAGAAACTGTGAAAAAAAGAAAACTTGTACGTGACATGGGAGATTACCAATCAGGTAATATTTTCTCATGGCCTAAGGTTGAAAGAACTGTTCCACAAGTGAATAAACCTAACAACTTTAATAGTGAATGTGTACCTACAACAATGAAGCAGAAAGCATATACTACACCTTTAAATTCCCTAGATGAGTTTCCCCTGTTAACAACTAATGCTTTGAACTTGGAGCCAGAACTGCTATCCACTTCACATAGTGATGACATCACTGAGGGCGCGGCAGCTCTAAGTAGCACTGTGGCTTGTGCAGTTACTGAAACTGCTTCTACATCCACTACTTCAACAGCTATTAATGAAGGTGGGCCTGGGTTGTCTTTACGATCTTCACAACAAACTTTAAACAATTTCTTTAAACCTTTTCAACTGCAGCAAGCGGAACGTATCAAAGAACGCTCAAACAGCTCGAGGTCAACGTCGAGGGGAAGAAGTAAACATAGGAATAATATGGTAGTGCAGGACAATAAACGGAAGAATGAGAGCCCCCCAAAGCAACTGAAATTAGCCAGAAGGCAGTAGCAGGCATAGTAAATCTATCTTCCTTTGTTGTGAATGTCCTAGATATGTGACTGTGTATACAAATGTATGATCTAAACCATCATTTATCTATGTTTGCAAATGCATGGCTTAAATTATCATTTTACAGGTTAAAGCAACTTTTTGCAACAGGCATGTTTAAAACAGCTTTGCCTAGTAATATAAGAAAAGGGGAACTGCAGATTAAGCCAAATCACTGTGATGAGTAGGTAGCTGTAATAAAATGTGTATTAGCTAGTCATACAGAGTTTAGAAATGAACTGTTTCTAATAACACAGCTGTAAAATGAGATGTACCTTGTCTGAAAAAGTTTTTTGTTAATTTGTTACAAATGCGAAGGTGGGTTATCACATTGCTATGTTCTATATTTAACAGAATACCACAATGGAAACTGAAGCACATTCTTTTAAATTCGGTTGTGCCAGCATCAAGGGTAAAGTTGCCAGACTTGCATGAGTGTATTGCATTCAAGCTGGTAACACATACTATAATTTAGAAAAAAGGAAGTAGATTCCATTCTACATTTCAGAAGAAAGGGTTCTGTTAACAATGGTTTCCTAATGTGTATGCATTTGATTGCTAAGATAAAGCAGAGGTAATATGCATTCTTTATTAAAGAAAACAATATTATATTGCACATGAAGAAGTGAGAGATTTGGAAAAACTGGCACATCCTGTGGCTATAACCCTTGATTTTTCATTTGATGTAAAATTACTGAAAGACCATCCCCATTTAATGTTTTATGTGAGAAGAGGTAGAATCTGCAGACACTATAACACAAATGTGCATGAATTGAAAAAAAATACAATAAAGAAGTCAACACCGATACATAGAAAAACATAAGTACAGAAACTAGAAAAAGAAATGGACTTGACTGAGGATTCAGAATAACATAAGTGGGAAAAATGAGATAAGAAAATAAATGCAGATTTCTGTGCCACATTCTGTAGTGCAAAACAGAAAATGGCCTGTTGTCGTCTCTAGACATCAGGAATTTGTGAAGAAGGAAATAAATAAAACAGACAAAGATTGCTCTGACATATTTTTTTGGTAAAGGGGCAATACAGAGAAGAAATGGAAAATTAGAAAAGCATCTATGTCCATTGAAGTAGATCAACATATAGGAAAAGCAATGCATAAGAAAAGGGAGTATTCAAGAGGAGCATGCTAGTAGTCCAGGAAGTAAAGGATGACTTGATTCTTTTTTCAGACTTTTTTAGGATTTTAGAAAGATGTAGGAGAACCTGCAGTGTCAATATTTTTAAGGGAGAAGGCTGCATCTTCAAACTGATAGGGACTGAGACTGAGAAATGCTGAAGAAGGTAATCCTAAGGTAGCAGACTTAGAATTAAGCCATGCTAAATTAAAAATGCACAAAGAGAAGATGCTACTTTAAGAATAATTATATTTTTGCAGAAGATAATGAAAAAGATATTCTCACAGTGGGGGCTGGTGACTTCACATCAAAGGGGGGCTGCAGGAGACAGCTGAATGGGCAGAGTCAATGGGAAGGGGGTGTGGCCAACTAGAAAGGGGAGGAGCTATGCTCAAAACCACAAAAACTAACTAAATACACTACCCTGGGTGCCAAACCATCATTATGAGAGTCCAATCAAGACAAAATGAAGTGCAGAAGAATACAAATATTCCAATGCATTGGCTGCATGACAGCTTACTTAATATCTAGATGGAAACAAAAAGGTTGTGAGGCGTGAAAAAATAAATTACTTTTTAAATACATTAATGGAATGCCAGTCAAAATCAAGTATAAGAAAAACAAGCTGCACTCAACTCAAACCACTTCTTGCACTGCAGTTCTAATTCTAATTTATATTCAGCTTTATCAAAGTACCAAGTAACATGCTGAAAGAAGAAATCTCTGATGCCCCCACTTGTAAAAATGTTTCTTATCCAAAAAAAGACCTGCTGCCTGAGAAATATCTACTTGTTTCATGGGGAAAACATGATCAAAGTAAAAAATGAAAAGCAAACAAGAAATAAGCTCAAGATACATTGCTTAAAAGGATTACTGTACAGGTTATGGACCACACAATTGGCATTCTGTTTAGTTTACGGTTAAAGCCTGCAGAGATGACTGGAAGTCTCCCAGTGTAATGAGCTTTTTAAAATAATGTAATCCTATCCTTTATTACAAATACTATCATATGCATTTCAATACCCGAGGCCTATACATTATCTAGTTAAGTATTCTCTACATGGCAACAACAGAAAGGCTTTCAGTGTTGGCAATTCTTTAACAGTATGATTATTAAAGCTTACTTGCATCTTACAATCTCAGCCAAGCTTACCTGATGATGGTAATTAAAGTATTGCTACTTAAACACAGAGCAGCAAGCAGTTTGAGTAATAAGCATAAATCAACAGTACAAAAAATATGACAGAAACCAGACCACTCTGCAAAAATCAAGGACAGATGAAAAGCCACTCTAGTACTTGTGTCTACCTTGGATGGGGGGGTACTCTGCACATTTACACTGCATAACTACTCCTTGCCTTGCTTCGACACATCCAGAGTCACTACATGGGGGAGTGGGGTGCAACAAGTATGTCATAATTTGAAATGTCTCTGGCTGACTGTGATGGCCCTGACACATTTGTCATAACTCTCAACCTCAGAGCAAGAAATCTGGACAAAACCATACAAAGAAGTGAGACAAAGGCCCAAAAATAAGGGCAATTTTTAAAATATTGCTCTTATAAACTTAGAAAGATAATAGAATAGGTCTTGCATTAGTATGAATTTTCTGAAGGGTATGAAATCTGAAACTCAAATGTCTGTCATTATTTTCTAACTTCAGTCTTTAATGATTTGTCACTTCTTCTTCTTCTTCTTTCGGCTTTTTCCCGGTTAGGGGTCGCCACAGCGGATCACCTTGTCCGCACATTGAATGGCAGTGGAGTTTCGTCGTGTTGCCAGCCCGGCGCCCAACCTTCCACAGAAGGCACACTCACACCTAGGGCCAATTTTAGAGTGTCCAATCCACCTGCAGCATGTCTTTGGGATGTGGGAGGAGGACATGCAGACTCAGAACCTCTTGCTGTGAGGCGGCAAATGCTAACCACTGCACCACCGTGGCCGCCCTCTTTAATGATTTGTCACTAATTTGCCAAAAAAAATTAACCAAAAATGTGATGTAAAAATATAAAATAGCCACACAATACAGCTGGGAACCTGTCAAAGAAGGGACACTTTAATATTAGTACTGTTAACTTGAGTAGCTGACAAAATAAAAGAATCTACATGCATTTCTGAAATAAAAGTAATCTATAACTCTGATTATTACAGTTATTTCTTAATTGTAAACCCTCCATGTTTTCTTCCAAAATTGAGGAGGGATTATTAGGGGAAGAGCAACATTTTGAGCCAAAATCAGGAACAGTTGAGAGGTTTGGCTATGCCTAATTCTATAAAGCAATTTATTTGCATGTACCTCTCAACCTGTTAATGCAATAAATCTGGACAAGGCCAAATATATTGGGGGAACATATAAACAGTACTAAAAATTGCTGTTGTATAAACTGAGACAGTTGATAGAACAACAGGTCTTACTTTAGCATGCATTTTTCTGAAGGTTATGAAGTCTGAAACTCAGTATGTCATTTAGTGACTTAATTCCTAAATGATTTTGCCAGAAAAGAAAACAACAAATTTTATGAGGAACAAACCAAAAATAAGAAGCAAAAATCTATTCATTCTTTGAAAATCTGGACAGTTGGGAGGTATAGTTCAGCTGGGGCTGTCTAAGTTTGCCACCCTTCCCCCTCACAAAATCATGGAGCCTCCCCCTGCAGCCATTCCAATGATCCATTACTTGGCTATTTCACTCCATAAACACTAATGTGCATACTGATTTACTTCTATGAGGATTTGGACTTTGTTTGAAGATTTTATTTTGCATTTTACAGCACAAACACTAAGACATCTGCTAAACAAACTTAGCATTAAAACTTCTCTGCCCTTGAAACTCACATTCATTGAAACAGCATTGAAACCCACATTCAAAGAAAATACATTTTACCAGTGGCAGATAAAGATTAATTCTGGGCTGTTTTCAAATCATAGGCCCCTTGCATATGAAACAAACATGTGCTCTTTGATACACCTTCCTATTGTTTTGAACATTTTTCCAGTAAACAATGAAACAAAATGCATGCACCAATAATGACAAAACTGCCCAGTTCAGAACATTTCCATCATAATTCTACTCAAACTTCTACAGTCCACCATAAACAGTAAATATGCACAATTGTACAGTCCACCATTATCAGTAAATATGCACAATTCTACAGTCCACCATTATCAGTAAATATGCACAATCTCTGAAGAAGTAAAAAAGTCATCTAAATAATTACACATTAAATAAATCTGTAACTAATGAAGAGGTTGCTGCTAGCAAACACCTTTATATTTCATGGTTTCATCAAAAATTAAAGCGTCTGATGCCCCTGAGGAATAAATTGCTTATATATTACATTAAAAATGATAAGCTAGTAATATTGCAATAGGAAATGGATGGCAAACTGATAACAGGCTCATATTTAGTATCTTAACTTTTTCAGTATGGCAGCATTCACCCCTTGTGGGAGTAGAACCAACAACCTTCTACTTGGGCCATCCTTTCCCCTGATTCTGAGAGTCAGGTAATAGGGAGTGGCACACACTGATGTTCCTGTAGGACAACCTACCCTCTCCTTATGCAAAGGACCCCATTCCTCCTTGGTGACTTGCCAAGCTCCACAAATGTGACTTTCCAAAGGAAGATTTAGCAGGTGCCTCATGACCTCACAGTCTGCTTAGGCTCATACTCCATGGGTGAGGCACCTCATGTTCCTGCTGGGTGTCACCAAAGTTGCAGTCCTGAGTTACCTCCCTACTCCCAGGATAGGCAAACCAGCAGTGGACAGTGATGCCAGTCTTACTCAGCCAGCTCCCACGGATACCTGAGCTGGTAATTGAACTTAAATAGTCTACAACATAGTCAGGATTTTATTCTTCCTTGCCATGGAGGCAACATCTCCAATAACTTCTAAGTTAACCATTACTGTCACTTCACTCTCAGAATTGCTTTCCTAAACAGTGAATGTCTGCTGAGTAATACTGGTTTGTATAACTGATGTGTTGCTGCGACTCCATGCTAGGTATTGAAGACAAATGGCTAAAACCAAGCTGCTCTTCACCCTTTCCAAATAAAAGGAGTAGATTTTAAATAGGATTCAGAAGATGGGCACTCTTGATGAGTGTCTCCCCTTAATCTACTTTTAGAAAGAGCGCTCCAAACAAAATCTTCATAAATAATTAATTAGGTGGTTTGCCATGCTGTTGTAAACTTCAACATTTTTATTTTTATGGTTTATTTTATCATTTGCTGTGATCCGTGTCTGAGTGTTTTTAAGTAATGCTTATAATGGTGCTTGGTAGATAAGCACATAAATAAACTTGAACTTGTACAGTCTTTCAGTGCTGAGAATGCCAGCATTCTTAGTAAACTGACATTTATGGCTGGTTGAGGAACAATGAATTAAAATATAATACTGTAAACTGATGAAATGTGATTGCCACTGTGCTGGTTCTGTATTAGTTGTGCAAAATTATTAACATGCACTGGAAATGTCAGCATGTGGCTGTGAGTTGAAGGGGAGCCAGACATGTGGCCCAGCACTGTTAAGTTGTACTAGCCTGGCAGTTTATCTCCTTTAGCACATATTTCAGTATCATTATTCTGCACTAATGGGTGGGATCTCAAACCATTATTGCTTAAAAGTAAAGCTTTTTCTAAGTGGTCTGCCATCTTCTCACCTGTCAGGGTTCAGGAAAAGAGGTAATACCTCAATCACCCTGGTTTCATTGATACTCATAGTCTTCCAGAATGTGTTTATTGCTTTTCATACTGGTGCTGTATCTCTCTAGAACCCAGAGTTATGTGTTGATTCACAGTTCACTATGCCTCTGGAGGTCTTTCCTGTATAACGTGAAACACTCACCATACATGGAATTCCGAATTAGGGACAATATTAATCATAATCACCCACCAATGTTATCAAAAATTAAAAATGTACAATTGTGTTGCAGCTGGAAAAGTGAATCATGAGCTACAATACTTACTTTAATTCTGCACCTTCACTCTGTTCTTCTAACTTCTTTTCTTTCTTCTTCTTTCTTCTTCTGTTCTTCCTTCAGGCTAGCACAGGCTGCACAGCTGACAAAATCTACCCAAATAAAAAAAAAATTAAAATCCAATGCCAAATAAATTAAATCAGTCATGAATCAATCCACAAGTCAAGCCCACAACTGACTGATTGATTCTTGCTCTTTTCCCAGCACATAAAGCCCGGGAAGAGAGTGACAACCAATCAGCAGCATTTAGCCCAGCAAGCACGTCATGACGTGCCTGCGGACGTCGCAGTCCGAGCCCCTTCCAATTCTATGCAGTTTGGAACTGCATAGATTTCTGGCATCACAATGATGCCTTCATTATTCCACTGGGCTGCAATCAAAACAAACAAAAAATCTGTTTAAAACCGCCGCAGCCCGAGGCGGTTAAAGTGCTCATGTGCGTACTTCTGAGTCGCGGACTTGAATTTTGTATTAAAGTTAAAAAAAACATCTGCTACACACAAGAAAAGGTATTTTTTTTTTTTTTTTTACATTTTCTTCTTCTTTTTAGCTGAGGGGGCTGCAGTCCGATGCCACAAGCCGCCCCTGTATTCTCATAATGTCCTAATGCTATTTTGAATTAAAAATTGATGTATTATGGTATAAGTAAATGAAGAGAAGAACTTCTGCATCAGTTATTCATGCCAAGACCTTATGACATTAGAAATGAAGCCTCATCTATTGTCACATGATAGGAAGTCACATTATGATGGAGAAAAACTAAGGAAAGGATACACGCGGGAGGTTATTGGACAGCCATAATGAAAGAGAGAGAAAACATCTGTGTCTCTTGTGAACAATTTAAAAAAAGTACCACTTTCCTGAATGTAAAAGTCTCTCGATCACAATGCATACAAGTAATGTTTGCATGTACTGTGATGGGCATCATGGAGCTATTATCAAAATCTAGCAGAGGATATTAGTATGTACTAGACAACATTTATTTATTTATTTATTCTTTGCTGACTTAGTCCCACTAAGATAGTAGACATTTTTCAGGAAAGGTGGTATTTATGCTACTAGGGAAAATTTGGCCAGGTCAATGGAGAACTTTGCCTGGCAGCTGGGACAAGGTCACTCAAGAATGAGTAAGATGTCAGAAAGCACAGAGGAGAATGCTAGTGCTGTTTTGGAGTCAGTGCAAGATACTGAGGAATTGTTTCAGGAAAACCTGTTTGTTGTTTCTGAAATAAATGACTCTCAAAATGATGTATCTATAATTACAATGCTCCAGTTGGGAAGGCTCTGGGATGCTATATTGAGTGAAATGATGCAGCAAAGCAAGCCAGAGAATGGTAGGGCATTTTGTTGGCCAACATTGTAGATTAATTACAAACTGAAGAATCTAAATCTGTTTGAAGGGATGGAGTGCATAAATGAAAATCATGTGCAAAGACAGTAAAGGAATATACAGGGAGGGCTGTCTGAGAAGAGCAGAAGAAAGGTGATCTAAACAATCAAAAGAAATTTGTAGTGAAAATTCAAAATAAAGAAGAAAAAGAAATGGAAGAGTATGATATATGGGACACATTGATGGTGCCATTAGGTGTAAAGGCTCAAGAGGTAAGATATTTTATTCTTATTCAAAATGAAACATTTTTGACATTATATTTAAGACTGGTCATGCTATGGAAATTTCTTTGGGAGAGAATCAAAGAAAAATAATCTCTAATCCATGGAACCTGTATGTGTTTAAAACATTTCATATGGAAACAAAAAAGAAAATGCACATTCAGTTTTAAACTGAAATTGAAAAAGAACTTCACAGAGAAATTTAAGTATATTTTGTAAAGAAGTAATGGAAATTACAAACCTTTATGATAACAGAGGCTAATGGGACTGGTGGAGTGAATTGTCATTTTTGTGCTGAACAGAGTAATAAAGAAGAAAATAAGGGTGTTGAAATATTGAGGACAGCCCAAGACATGTTTTTTTCTGTGAAAGGATGATCATTTAGTAAATAACTGTGAGAAAAGAAAATCTAATTGCAGGCAAAATGGTCATGATGCAAAAAAGATGCAAATTGAAGTTGTTATAAACATAAAAAAAATGGGCATTTATGGATGGATTAGAGCAAAAGGATAATGAAGAAGGTAAAAAAAAAACAAATCTGAGAAAAACATACAAAAAGAAAAAATAGTGGAAATAGATAAAGAAGATGTAGAAACGGAATAACAAAACATAAATAAAGATGAAAATATGGTTAAACAAAAAAGCTGATGTTATATAGGAAGGTTTTGAAGTTAATGATAAGGAAGATATAAATTGGAAATAAAAGAAAAAATAGAAAAATAATGTTTAAAGGGATAAGTATAAAAGATAAAAAGAAAGAAAGTGAATAATAAGATAGATGCTGAATCTGTTTTATGAAACTCGGCATATCTAAGAAATTCAAGCAAAGAAATTCTGAAATTTTAGGGTACTTTCAGTAAATTTAAATAACATTAAAATACACTTAGAAGAATAGGATTTTACCATGGTGTAGTAATTATTATGCAGATGTAATAATATTAAAAGAGGTGAGATTTGTGACAGTAGAGCAAAGTTCCAGAAAAAATGCTGAGGTTAGGCTCCAGTGTCCAAATCAAAGTAAAAAAGCAGTCTTCAGTCTTCAATAAAGGTAAAAAAGCAGACTTGAATCGAAGAATAAAAGTGTAAGAAGTCTTCTTTATTGTCACACAAGTGCTTTCACATATTGCTTCCTCAGGTGTATACTAACAAAGGTAAACCACACCTATATATACTTAACTAAAATAATCATGTGACTCAATAACCCATTTACCATTAAAGCTGTATTCTCTCTTATAAATCAGAAAGCATTGCTTAAAGCTAAGTGTGTATGACACAACAAAAGTGTGACTATTTAATAAAATACAATAAATCTAAAATACATAATATATATCTAGAAAACATTCTATCTTCATACTCATAATGTAGAGCTTCTAAAAATATATATAGAACTTCTTAAAAATACATCAATTTTAATGCATCATTTTAATAAAATTCTTAAAAACATATAAATATAGATATTTCATAGCAAACATTGCATAAAATATAATAATATATTAATATATTAAAAACATAAACCCATAGCCATCTATTTACCTACGTAGCCCCCTTTTTCTTAAGATAGGCTTAATGGGCATGCTGTCATTCAGCCCATGACCAAAGTTGGCTCTTAGCATAGCTATCCATCTTGCTTCAGCTTCTTCGGTTCTATCTCTAATGTCACTATTTCTCATATTCTCATAAGTTCTTGCAACAATCATAAACCTAAATGTATGTTTTTGGCCTACCTTCAAAACGTGCTTAGACAAAGCGTTGTTCTCTGAGCCCTTCCCTATGTGGTATACATGTTCTCTAATCCTTTCTCTGAGGCTGCGGTCTGTTTTGCCTACATAAAAACAGTTGCACTGGCCACAGATAGCAAGATAAACCACATGGGTGGTCAAACATGAACCACCAACCCTAAGCTCATAAAGTGCATTTGTATCTGGATGTACAAAGTGAGTATCACTGCAAATATACTGGCATTGATTACACTTGCCACATGGTCTAGTGCCAATCATATTCTCAAGATTCACTTTGTCTCGACCGTTGCATAATCTCCTTTTGAGATTCTTTTTATTCTTAAAGGTGAATTGTGGTTTACATCCTACCACTCCACTAATTACTGGGTCTGTCATCAGAATTTTCCAATGGTTATTAACTATCTCTGTATATTTCCTCACATCCCTAGAGTAGGAAATATTGACCTTAAGCTTATTCTCACTTGTCTTAGCTTCCCTGTTAAATTTATCTGAGAAATAAGGTTTGGCCCTTGTACCTCTCATTTGCTGTGCTTTTATGAAGCCTTCCTCTATCATACTTCTCTCATAACCCCTCTCATCCAATTCATAACAGGTCTTAACAAGCTGTTCCTGACAGTCATTATGTCTCGCACTCAATCTGGATGCCCTAAAAAATTGATTCTGGGTAACGTTCCTGAACACATATTTAGGATGCATGCTCTCCCTTGATAGTAGAACAAAGTATTCAAACAGAAAAGCTTTGGGGAGAGAATGCAATCTGGATCTTAGGAAATGAAATTTGCTCTGCAATAGTGTCATTGTAAAAAGTCAGTGAAAGTATTAAATACAACAATGGCAATGATTGGATTCCTAATTATTGTGGTGTTAAGATGGAATAACCTGATATTTAGAATTATAGCATTATATGCCTATGTCACAAACAAAGCAAGAGTAAATTTATTCCATAAAACTTTAGATTATGCCATACGACATTTGAGTATTACATTCATGGGAGATTTTGGTTGTGATTTTTGAGGAAAAAGACAAAAAAAGAGGGAATTGTATGGGAAAATGGTAGACATTATAAAATGTGGAAAGTTTAACATTTGGAAAAATAATTTCTGGAAATTTAGCCAGGGGGCATGTAAAACTGAAATAGATGACTTCATTGTATCAGAAGAATTAACAATTGCTGAAAGAGTGACTGTTGTAACAGCATTTTGAGATCATTTAGCTACATGGATAAACACAGAAGATAATTAGTTGCATATCAGGATGGGAAAAGAGATTGAAAAAGATAAATGAGAGAGTATGGGATAAAAATGGAAAGAGAATAATACCAGTACAATTATAGAAAGACCAGATTATTACAAGGATATTTTATAAAAACTGATCTGAGTGTGGTAGCTTTGTTTCAAAGAAAAATATAAGAAATGGCAGACATAGCAAAAGTAAAAAAAAAATAATATGGTAGACTATGCACAGCTGCTTCAAAAGATCTAGAAATAAATTATATGGCCTAGTTTGTAAAAAAAAAGATAATTTATGAAATATATCATTAGAAAGTTAATGATGTGTTATTTAAGCAAAAGTATTTTTGCAAGGTATAAGGGCAGAGATACCAGCTTACATAACATTAGTTAAGGAAGATAGTAGCATAATGAAAGAGATGAAAGATGGGACAGCAAAAAAAAAACTAGGAGCAGATTATGAATATTATAGTAAATTAGGAAAGGAATTGTTTAAAGGTAGAAAGAATGGGTAAGAGAAAATATGACATGTTACAAAATTATCAGAACAAGATAAAGATATAGAGAAGGAGATTTTCTTATATTAATCAGATAAGATACTTGGACAAGTTAATATACAGTCAGCAACAGGACCTGATGGGCTAGAGTTTTTATTATGTAAGAACTTAACAGATGGGCAGTAAAAGAATTTTCTACAAAATGTGAATAAATGGTTCAGTGAAGGTTTTATGTAAAAAGACTTATGTAGGGGAATACATAAATTCATATGGAACAAGGAAGACAAAAATGGAATTAAAAACTGGAGACCTGTAGTTTTGAACAATGCAGACTATAAAATATTGATGATAATGATTCAGAAGAGAATGGAACATAAAAAGGAAAAATATGGAAAATAGTATCATACTGTCAACTGTCCAGATTTTCACAGACTATCCAGATTTTTGCCTCATATTTTTGGTCTATTCCTCATAAGTTTTTTTGTTTTTTTTTTTTTTGTTTTTTTGGTTTTCTGCAAATGATTGGCAAATCATTGGGGATACAAATCAAAAAATACTAGCAGACATTTGAGTTTGACTTTATAGTCTTCAGAAAGTTCATACTAGTAGACTGCCTGTAATTCTATACTCTTAAGTTTATAAGAGCAATATTTACAAAAATTGGTTCTATTTTTAGTCCTACACCCCCATTTATTAAGACTTTGTCCAGATTTTTTTGCTCTATGAGGTTAAGAGGTATGAATAGTATATTTACTTTAAATGGTAAAGAATATCAGGAATTATTGATTGTAAGAGGAATCGTGGATGATATAGTAAATAGAAAAGAAAAAGACAGAATTATGATAGGAGACTTAAAGCCTTTGATATTATAAGACATGAAGTTTTGTGGCTTTTTATGAAGAAATATAATATAATATTAGCAGTAAAATTAGAAATGCATGTCATTAAGCATATAAGAATAAAGTAATATTTTCACTATATAGATGGCTGAGCGATGAAATGGATGTAAAATGGCATAAGACAGATATGTCCAAAGAGTAGTATTTTCTTTTCTTTAGTCATGACTGTCTTAGTTAGAGAAGTAATTATAAAAACAAAAGATGCAAATTATGTCGCAATTGAGGGGTTCAAAATCGCAGTTATTTTGACTAATGCAAATGATATAGTAATTACAAAAAACAAAATTTTGATTAAAGAAGTAATATGATACTTAAATGAATGTTAACAGCATTTGACATGCCGTTAAATAAGAAAAAAAGGTTAGGTGATGCAGTAGAGATAAAAGGGATATATTTTTTCAATGAATGAGATTTCTGTACTAGGATTAAGATTTGGATATAAATCCATAAGTGAAGAACAATGCAAAAGGAAAATGAATGAAATTTAAGGACCTTTTTTTGAAAAACATAGGTGTTATTCTTTAGGAAAAAGGTTCATTAAGTTAAATCAGTTTTACTTGAGAATATAGCATATTTGACAAGTGTGTATATGTTACCAATAATTTATGAAAAAATATTACAAGAGTTTATTTTTTTACTTATATGTGAATCTGGTAAAAAGAGGAGTTCTGTATATGTATAAAGAAGATGGAGGATTAGGATTAAAAAATCCAATTCAAAATACTCCCTCGATAAATTTGTATAACGTTAGTGTTAAAATTATCGAAATATAAAAAATGTTTTAGAGAAATATTAAAGAAGTTTACAGGAAGAGAAGTCTGTACAAATGAAAAAAAATAAGATACTATCAAAAAAAGAATTTTTTATGGGAAATCAAAATTGAGGAAATTGAAAATGAGAGAAAAGTATGATATAAGAAAATAATGACACATTATTATTAAGCTAATCTATGGGCAGATTTAATGAACAAAAAATAAATAAATAAAACTGCAAATGTAAGAAAAGCATGGTGTGCAAAACAAGGGGAATATCAAGATTTTCTATGGTGACTGGTGATTAATAAATTACCAGTAAAATTAAATATGCCATATAAAAAGATAAGTGAAATCATATGTGTAAATTATGGCAAAGAAGAAACTATACAACATGTTTTTTATTGTAGTCTGATAGAGAAATTGTCAGAAAAATTATGTGAAGGAAATCTTTTTAAAAGTATAACTAAAGTGGAAGAAGTAACTATGCGTATGTTTATGCATGGATATTGCATGCATAAAATCAGAGAATATCTTAGTAAGATCGATAAAGGACTATTTTGTACTGTTGGAATTATTTGGAATGAAAGGAAGAATGAAATTATGTTTAATGGAAAATGGATGCTGGCAACAGTATTATAGAAAATGAAATGGTTATGGAAGAAGGAGTGCGGCTCTATTAAGGAAGACAGTGAAGGATGTTAGGATATTTATAATATTTGTTTATGAAACATATATAAATTATGCACATAACCTAAACTGTGAATATGTCTTCTTCTTCTTCTTCTTTCAGCTGCTCCCGTTAGGGATCACCACAGCAGATCAACTGTTTCCATTTCCTCCTGTCCTCTGCATCTTGCTCTGTCACACCAACCACCTGCATGTCCTCTCTTACCACATCCATAAACCTTATATTAGGCCTTCCTCTTTTCCTCTTACATGGCAGCTTCATCCTTAGCATCTTTTTCCCAATATACTCTGCATCCCTCCTCAGCACATGTCCAAACCAATGTAATCTTGCCTCTCTGGCTTTGTTTCCAAACCTTCCAACCTGGGCTGACCCTCTAATATACTTATTCTTAATCCTGTCCATCCTCGTCAGACCCAGTGCAAATCTTAACATCTTCAACTCTGCCACGTCAAGCTCTGACTCCTGCCTTTTTGTCAATGCCACTGTCTCCAACCAATATAACATAGCTGGTCTCACTACCCTCTTGTAAACCTTCCCTTTCACTCTTACTTGTACTCGTGTGTCACAAATTACTCCTGACACTCTTCTCCACCCACTCCATCCTGCTTGTACTCTCTTCTTCACCTCTCTTCCACACTCATCATTACTCTGAACTGTTGATCCCAAGTACTTAAACTCATTCACCTTCACCACCTCTACTCCCTGCATCCTCACCATTCCTTTATCCTTCCTCTCATTCACACACATACATTCTGTCTTAGTCCTGCTGACCTTCATTCCTCTTCTCCCTAGAGCATATATCCACCTCTCCAGGGTCTCCTCCACCTGTTCCCTACTCTCACTACAGATCACAAAGTCATCTGCAAACATCATAGTCCACAGGGACTCCTGTCTGATCTTGTCTGTCAACCTGTCCATCACCGTTGCAAATAAGAAAGGGCTCAGAGCTGATCCTTGATGTAATCCCACCTCCACCTTAAACGCATCCATCACTCTCACCGCAGACCTCACTGCTGTCACACTACCCTCGTATATATCTTGTACCACTCTTACATACTTCTCTGACACTCCCGACTTCCTCCTACAATACCACAACTCCTCTCTAGGCACCCTGTCATATGCTTTCTCTAAATCCACAAAGACACAATGCAACTCCTTCTGACCTTCTCTGTACTTCTCCATCAACACTCTCAGAGCAAACATCGCATCTGTAGTGCTCTTTTCCTGGTATGAAACCATACTGCTGATCACTAATCATCACCTCCCCTCTCAACCTAGCTTCCACTACTCTTTCCCATAACTTCATGCTGTGACTGATTAGTTTAATCCCTCTGTAGTTACTACAGCTCTGCACATCACCCTTATTCTTAAAAATTGGTACCAAAACACTTTTTCTCCATTCCTCAGGCATCCTCTCACATTCCAAATTTTCATTAAACATTCTAGTTAAAAACTCCACTGCCACTTCACCTAAACACCTCCATGCTTCCACAGGTATGTCATCTGGACCAACAGCCTTTCTGTTCTTCATCCTCTTCATAGCTATCCTTACTTCCTCCTTGCTAATCCACTGCACTTCATGATTCACTATCCGCACATCATCCAACCTTCTCTCCCTCTCATTCTCTTCATTCATCAACCCCTCAAAGTACTCTTTCCATCTGCTCAACACACTCTCCTCACTTGTGAGTACGTTTCCCTCATTATCCTTTATCACCCTTACCTGCTGCACATCTTTACTAGCTCAGTCCCTCTGTCTAGCCAATCGATACAGGTCCTTTTCCCCCTCCTTAGTGTCCAACCTTTTATACAACTCTTCATACGCCTTATCCTTAGCCTTCGCCACCTCTCTCTTTGCCATGCACTTCATCTCCTTATACTCTTGTCTACTTTCTTCATCTCTTTGACAATCCCACTTTTTCTTCGCCAACCTCTTTCTCTGTATAATCTCTGGTACTTCTTCATTCCACCACCAGGTTTCCTTGTCCGCCTTCCTCTTTCCAGATGTCACACCAAGCACCCTTCTAGCCATCTTCTAAACTGTGAATATGTAAATATATAAAATTGTAAATATGGTATGTAGTGTTGTCAAAGTTCTTTTTTTATTAAAGAACCCCTACTTATTTCAGTAGGTGCCATGGTATCTTTTGCATCCACCTGAGCTACCACCAACTCAAGAAGAAGGGGTTCAAGATTAACTTCTCATCCAAAAGACAACACACTCAAGAGTTCAAACCCCCCAACCTCCATGCTTCACTGCATTGTCAGCAGTCAACCTTCATGGTGCAGGAATACAAACCACAGCCTTCTGCACCAAAGGCAAGTGTGCTACCAGTTCTGCCACCGACACTGGTGAAAATGAAATATACTTCTAAATTTCCAGAAGTGCCACTATGCAAAGCTAAGACTGTCAATGTTGTGTTCCAGAGTGGGTATGACACCTATTGACTAAATACTCCATTTATGTCAAGGGTTCTGCATTAGTTATATTAGTGCTACAGACATGCAGTTCAAAATGTCAGTCTATCATTTGTGAATGATGAATTAGTATAGATGTTTATTAAAACACTGAAATACATGCTAAGGAAAGCTGTGGACTCTGATGACAAATACAGGGACCAGTTCTTACCCTATTTACTATCTGCAGAGACAGAAGTGCTAGAATTCTCTGTAGAGTTTCCACCATTATAAATTCAGTATTGTATGCAACAGAGAGGGGCTGCTTAACATTGCCATGGAAACCTGGAAAATGCAAATTAAGTATGATAGAACATAAGTTAATTTGTAGGGCTTAACATTGCCATGGAGACCTGGAAAATGCAAATTAAGTATGATAGAACATAAGTTAATTTGTAGGGCAATTAAAGCTTACTCTCCCTAGTAAAGAAATGCATGCAGAGATAGTCCAGGACATGGAACTTGTTTATCATGGGAATGCTTGATGTAAATAATTTATCTCAAGAGACCAGGTACTTATAGCAGAGGCTTCTATAGCAAACATATTTCTGACCAAATGTTAGGGACCATTTGAGCTTTGGAAAAATGAAATGTAGCAAATCATACGTTAGAGATCCAGAAAAGAGGAAGGCAGAGAATGGTTCCAACAATAATATATTGAATATGTGGAAGGAATTAGAGAATTCTGCAGTTTGCTAGCTCAGGTTCTTAAAGAAGAGGCCAAGTAGTCTGTACCTGATCAAAAGCATGAAAGCAATAAGAAAGAGCATTACTTTTAAGATGTGAAGAAGAGATTTTTAGAACTGCCTTGGAAAAATAAGCATATGGAATGACATTAGACTGAGACTGTGCAAACTGCCATTATCAACAAAAACATTTAATAAGAGAGGTAATTAATGCTTAAGAGTTAGTGTGATTAGAGCATGTCAGTCATGCTGGTCTGTAAATCTAACAAATATCAGAGTCTGTAATGGCATTAGGAAATTGAACAGCATTTCAAAAGTGTGATACCTGTCCCATTTTGTGAGATGAGATGTTACATTATCTAGGTCTAGAAAAAGTCAGATGATTGACAACAATAAACTTGATTAAAGGGTACTAGGAAATACTAATCATGTCTTCTACAAAAAAAAAAAACTGATTTTGTAGACTCTGATCATCTATTCCTGTGCAGCAAGTTACCATTTAACTTACCTAGAGTCCCCACCTACCTTTCTATGTCTGATAAATAAGATTTTTTCCTCTTTAATATTGCATTGTGATATAACTGGATGATTCAGTCAGAAGACTTGGAATGTTACTTAATGTAAGCTTCAGATTATGTTAGACTCTATAAGGCATTTACCTATGACTGTAAATGCTAAGAAATGTACACTGGCTATGGTGGATATAAAGAATGTATGGTACCTTAGAGGTAGTAAGACCAGGGTAAGGAAATAAAAAGGACATAATCTACATTGCATGCTCTTCAGGGGAGATCTATCCATGGCATACAAGGTATCTTGGGACCTCCTGCATATCCACAAAACAAACAGTAGTACAATTACCCATTCTAATAATTTCTCCCTTATATTTGATATAAATAGAACCTGCAGGAGGTACAGGTACACATCACAGAGACTATCCCATTCCTGGAACAGGTTCCTGACCTATGTGAAGCAGAGTTCCCCTTTAACACAATGAACGTATAACTTGGAAAACTGGATGGGGGACCAAACATTCACCCCTGTAAATTGTTAATTTGCCAATCCCCTGCTTATACTAAGCGCACCTGAAAATATTGGAAGTTTGGGATGCATGAATTGACATAAAAGATCTACAGTCATTATATGTCTAGTACACACCGATGGAGCTGACCTTCTACTAAGAGACAGGTAAACTGAGTTGACTGGTGCTAGAGAAAACCTGTGCCTAATATTGTGATTATTAATTGTATTTTGACAGACCTCATTTTAGGGAAAAAAATGCAATGGTCAAATAAGGTGAATAGAGTTTTTAATGAACTCAGAAGGATCCCTTATTCAGAACTTGTGCTAATAACATCTGATTTTCTAAAAAGGCTACCTTTATACTGAAGAGTCAGAGGTAAATATGGGGAACAGTAATATCCAAAACATTTAAGTTTAATAGCACTCTAATACACACACACACACACACACACACGTTATATATATATATATATATATATATATATATATATATATATATATATATCTATATCTATATATATATATATATCTATATATATATATATATATATATATATATATATATATATATGGGTCTCCTGCAAAACACCGAAAGACCAGAACATCTACAATGTTTTGAAGGAGACCAAAACAACGAAACTGCAGAACACTGAAAAGTGTGAAATTCAAAATCCCGATGTTACAGGATTTTAATTTAGCACTTTTGGTGTTCCGCTGTGGGTGAGTATGCATGTGTAAGTGCATTTGTGAGGGGTAGTGCTGTGTGTAAGTGTGTGTTGTTACTGTGGTGTGTGTGTGAGGAACTGTAGTGTGTGAGTTTGAGTTTGCCTTGTGTGTCTGTGCGATCTCGGAGTTAGAATATTAAAGTAAGGGGTGTGGGGTGTGCAGGAGGGCTTGCCCCTTACCAATTTGTAGCGTAGGGTGGTCTGGTTGGTAGTTTGGAGCAGTTGTGTATGTATTTGTGTATGGTTTTTGTGTGCATTATAATTGCGTGGTTTTCGGTGTTGTGGGGTTTCGTTGTTTTGGTCTTTGGTGTTGTGAGGTTTTGTTGTTCTGAAGTAGACTCATATATATATATATATATATATATATATAAATATGGGTTTACTTTGATAGAAAACACATTTCACTGAAATTCATTTCATTGATCCCTCATTTCAATGAAACTAAGTTGCCTGACTGCAATTCACTGAAAGCTCACTTCACGGAAAACTCATTTGACTGAAACTCATTTAGTCTAGAAAGGTATATGCCCTGTTCCCCAATGTAGTGTGATTCTGGAGTTAGTATATATAGTAAGGGGGGTGCAGCGGGCACAACCCCCCACATTGGGGGGTGTAGGGGCATAGGCCTCTACCTATTTTAAATGTTGTAAACCATAAACATGGATACTTACAAGATGACTGAATAACTCTTTCCAAAAGATAATATATACCCAAACTATGTTGGGGGCTGCACCCCTCACATCCCCCAATGTGGGGAGCTGTGCCCCCAAACCCTTTTTTTACTCTATATACTAACTCCAGGATCACACTACAGTGGGGAATAGAGCATATACCTTTTTAAATGAAATGAGTTTCAGTCAAATGAGTTTTCTAGCAAACAAAGTAAACCTGTGTGTGTGTGTATGTGTGTGTGTGTGTGTGTGTGTGTGTGTGTGTGTGTGTGTGTGTGTGTGTGTATATATACATATATATATATATATATATATATATAGACATATACATAAACAGAAGGCAAAGTAATGAGGAAAGGAGATGTTCTGCTATTAAAAGGAAATCTCTTCTATACATTAAAATACAGTTTGCTAAGCAGGTTCTTCAGTTTCTAACAAATCACGCCTCATTGCAATAGTTAAGAAGGCATGCCAATAGTGATACAAAGGTGTGCTGGTGGGCAGTCCAACCAAACATTTTTAGATTACTGTGAATCAAAGACATGACCTAGCTAAGGGAAATTATGTGTTCTCAGTACCTTATATCTGTGTTCTGAATCCAAAACTTTGTATGTGGGGCTGGAAGGAGGTAGATTTAGCATTTTACTTGTGAAAAGGTATTTGTGTGTGACTTTAAATGAGCTTTCACAATTTATGGAAGACTGAAACCTTGTTAGTGGAAATTAACCAAATCACAATCTCTTCACTGCAAATTAGTATTAAAAGCAATAGCATGGAAGGCTACATTCATGGAGTTAACTCCAGGCAGAATGCTCATCTGAAGTAAGAAACTAGAAGCACTGAATGAGAGCCCATTTTGGGATAATATGTAGAGTTCAACCTTTGGATCTTTACCTTGTGGATAATCATGATTTCATTCTGAAATAGATTTTTGGAGCAGGTCTGCAGTATTAAACTTTCCTTGGGACTGGGGGAGATGTGCATTGTGGGACATTAGCTTCGATTATACAGTATTCTGTGCAACGAAAGGCATTTGAACCGAAAACTTTAGGAAAATAATAATTGCTTTATTTTTGAAACTACACATCCCACTGGTTTTGGGACACTGTTGCTTAACCAGAGTGAATGTGCCACCCATTCATCCACATTACATTTGAGTAGACTAAGAGAAGTACTTTAGTTAATGGAGTAGAAGACCATTCCATATACACTGTATTCTCTGTGATCCATAACTACTCCTCCAATATGTTCTGTTTTTGTTTTAAAAGAGATTGAGATACCTTTTGCCATAGGGAAAGCACCCTTGTATGATTGAGGGGCAGGATCTTTATAGAGAGAGTATTGCATTTTATTTCATTTCAAATATGCATTCTGCAACTGGTTCCTTATTTGCTCTGTAGTACAGCTCCATGTTTAGTTCTACAGCTATTTTGAATGTACTTTAGCAATACATGAATCCTATTGTAACACATAATTAAGTGCAATTGAATTTGATGACATCAGTGCAGAGCTGTCCACAATTCCACTTAGTGTCTGTCTGCTATGAAGTCAAAAAGAAATACCTAATGGCTTATGGCCTAAATGTTCTGAAAATTCTCTGCATATATATAACAGATATATGACAATTGTGAGGCTTTCATTTTAGAAGTAAGCTTTGCAACAAGCCAAGTATTTTAACACATATTAACGTAAGTAGCACTGAAAACTTATTTTCACCTTCACTGTCATGAAAAAGTGAGGTCACTGTGCTTTTATTATAAATGGACACATCTTCCACAGTAACATCAATAGCACTAACATTTCCAATATGACATGTCATTTAAGACATGATTCCATCTGTTTCCACTGTCATGTTGTTGAAATATGACTGCTCTTTGCTCTCTGATAATGATGGACACTCAGTTCCTACATATGTTTTCTCTATATAATCAATGACCATCTACTCTATATGCAAATATCACTGTGCATTATGTTTAGTTAAATATTTTTCACATCCAATGTTACTTATAAATTATAAATTAATCTTTTATATTGTAAGTAATGACCTAGTTCTGGGGAAAAGCAATGGATGTGGTTTGCCTTAGTTCCTTACATGCACATTGCACATAACATTTTTTCAGAAGTGTCATGAGCCAACACGATGCACCAATTTCACTTGTTTTGTGATTTTTTTTACTCCTCTTTTCCTTTCATCTGAATTTGCAACTCACAGACTTAACAGCACTTCAGGCATATGGACACGATGTCATCAGCATGACGATGCACTTTTATCAGCTTAGCTTAATGATTTAAGAAGTACCCATCGGGAGCTATAGCTGATGTTCTCATTTACCTTCTTTTGAATGGTTACCCACATTCACAGGAACATTTGCAAATGTATGCATGTACAGTTGTGCCAGCAGTCCTGCTGAACCTAGTTCAAAACCTATGGCTCAAATGCAGTTTTCAGCTGGTCTGTGTCTGATGCTTGGCAAACTCTTCTGAGGCACTTTGTTTCATAATGTTTAGAGTTGGGTTTAACAGCTCGTGCTAAAGTTATGTTATGTAAATTCACTCTGTATGAACAGAGAAATTATAGATATTTTTATTCAAACTACTAATATGCTCATGCACTCACATCTGTATGATTCAAACTCGACTTATTTCTTGTAATACTCGCTTATTTCAGACCTCAGATATGAGCTTGCACAACAGCAAATTGCTGCCTAGGTTTAAGAGTACTCAAAATATACTAGATTGAAATAGTGTGCATGAGAACATCAGATTCCATGCAGCAACTCGTGATTTCATATTAAATATAACGCATGATATTATGATTAATTAATTATATTATAAAAACCCTGAAGGGAGTTGTCAAAATCATTAGTGGATTTAAATCTAAGGCTTGCCAAGGTACAAAGAAGAGATCTCCTCTATTAATTATACAAGTCAGTCACCTTCAAATCATCATTAGAAAAGCAACAAAATGAAATGTAGATGAGTGGGAATGGAACAAGATATTATATTCCTATGTAAAGGAGTAGATTATCAAAAAATGGCCAAAACATGAATAAAATACAATTTATTAAGCAACATGTCCAGTAAGCACTTTCATCTCCTATGAGACTTCTTCAGACTGAATGAATAAAATTAATTCAACAATTATATAACTCCAGGTCACATGACATTAATTAGATGATTAGTGCCCTTTTTTTTTTTTTTTTTTAAATTCTTTTTGTCATTAAGACCTGGAGTGTTGCAGGCATCCAACTTCACCTGCCAACAATATTCCCTTTGGTCCAATCTGTCCTCTGCATCAAACCTGTTCAAGAAATTATTTACCTGTTCTAAAACAACAAATTTCAAGGAAACCTTACATCCATTAGTTAAATAATGCTTACTAAGTGCATTATTCATGTCACCTAAAGAAATAGCATGAATATGTTCATACATCCTACAATGCAACTCTCTCATAGTCCTACCTACATAACAGGCAGGACAGGAAATGCAAAGAACCAGATATACTACAAACTTAGACTTTCAAGTTAAATAACCAGGAATATTACTTTTCTTGCATTTTATAAGAATATCAGTTGTATCTGTCTTGAGAAACTGACAAAAATTACTTTTATGCTGTTTGCCACTAAAACTTAATTTGGACTGAAAATATCTTTTACATTTCTTCCCCTTTTATTAATAAAAACTGGTCTATTGTCCAGAACTTTCTTAACCTCAGTAAAACTATTCAGAATTTTCCAGTTGTCTCTGATAATAATCTTAACCATTTTTTCATCTAATGAATTCTGTATTAACATTCCAGCTCAAAAATTCTTCTTAATAGTAGTTTTACTGACCATACATCCTACAATAGTCCTTTCATTAAGAACCTCATCAAATTTAGAATTGACATTTCTGAATAGCCTTTAACTACAAACCTGTAACATAATCCAGTATACTCCAAGCTGAATGACCTTAATGGAGAACAAAACAGACAGCAAATATCATGAAAAGTGATAGCCGAAAATATGGGAAATGACTTCATGCATTTTTGTAATATCTGTGGAGCTTTTCTACCTGGGGCCTCCATTGAAAAAAGCATTTTGTCCATTCGGGTTTTCCCAGTAAACAAATGTAAAACAAAAATAAATAAATAAAATGTAGAAATGCCCCATCTCAGGGTATCAGTCTTTCACACACTAAGTTAGTAAATGGCAGAATATTAAAAAAGCAGATTACCTATGTCTGTAGCCTAAACAATGACAAAACATTCAGACAAAGAAAAGAGCTACTAGAAATAGATCAGCAAACAAAATATATACCTATGATAAACATTATGTAGGACTCTCAGATGTGCAGAGAGTAGACAGCGTGAGAATGCAATGTCTTGCCTAGGTTCTACTCAGCAATGCAGAGATGGTGATAGTAATTAGTTGAGCAAATTAATTTAGCTCATGTGTAGTTCAAGATCTTTTTTAAGACAAGAATGGCTTCTCTGGTGAAATAAATTCAAACAGAGTAAGCAAAAAGTAGCATGATTTATGAGAGACATGCAAAAAATTCACCCTGCATAAGGAAGGTAGAATTCTTTGTGCTTTCTCTTTTACAAAACCACACAGAGCTGCCCAGAAATGAATACCAGAAGGACACAGAGAATGCTCTTGTTATATATTTTGGATTCGGGAACCCACTAAGAAAACTGCACAGGTACATAGTAACGTAAGATCTGGGAATGATGATAAAGACTGAAAAGTTGCATTCACTGAAATTTTTGAATTAGAAAGTACAGTTGTATAACTATTCTCACCATAACAGTAGACACTCAAATAGATCACTGCCTAATCTATATGGGAAGATCTGCCAAGGTTCTAACCCCCCTCCTCGCCCCCACTGACTCAACTCCAAAGCTTTACAGCAAACTCCACACTCTGTAGCTACTGGCTTGCACGATAGTAGCTATTATGCCAAAAATTTAAATTGTTTTTGCCTGCATACAAGGATGTGCATAAATGAATAAATAAAAAGAAACCCTGGTAAACCATAACCAATAAGAAAGGAGGATGGGTGTTGGTAATTATATATTCACTAATCTACTATTAAAGCAATAGCACTTAATAACTGTATGATGTTCATCATTAGATCACTGCTTCAGTAGCCTAAGCTGTGTGGGAAGATTGCCAAAGCTTATAAGGTAATGGGGTTGTAAGCCGAGTCAGAGTCCAGCAGCCCTTGGAGAACAGCTGTAGCAAATTCAGTTCCAGATCTTTAGAAGGAATTTGGTTTGTAATTTTTGGTAAACGTGTGCATGAATGACCATGTTGCTATTTATAACACATTTTTAGAGTCTACTCCTTTACAAAATGCTGCAGAAGAAGCCATAGCCTATGTATGATGGGCCCTGATCTTGTCTTGAAGTGTCTTGACTATCTTCTGAATAACAAAAGGCAATAGTCTGGAATAACCATCTAGGAATTGTCTGTTTTGAAACTGTT
Organism: Protopterus annectens; assembly: GCF_019279795.1. Taxonomy (NCBI): domain Eukaryota; kingdom Metazoa; phylum Chordata; order Ceratodontiformes; family Protopteridae; genus Protopterus; species Protopterus annectens. The sequence continues at coordinate 468,346,205 of NC_056743.1, read as the reverse complement.
TCTCCCTTTGTTTTACCTCCACAAGAAACCTCTCCTGAGTAATTCTATAGGATTTGGCTGTGAATGGCTAGCATTTGAGTTGTTTGTAGGCATTCAAAGTATCCTGATGTCTCCCTCTGCCATCTTTGGCATGGGAAAGAAATTGGCCAGATAAAAGGCCTGGCTCAGAGTAAACCTGGAAATGACATTAAGCATCGTAGAGTGGTAAGTTCTCAAGATTATTCTATCTTTATGAAAAGTAAGATAGGGATGGTGCTCCATTATAATCTGCAGCTCTGACACTCTTCTGTAGAAGTTAGAGCTGTGAAAATTGTTTTTTTTTTCTAGGATAAGAATTTCAATTTAGATTCATGTGCTAGTTCAAAAGGAAATAGCATATGTTTCTCTAGTGCAAAATTAAGATCCAGTGAGGGAGGATGACTATTTAAATTTCCTTCAGAACTGTTTTATCTGAATCAAAGTAGAAAATGAGTGATCTAAGTGCAGATGAGCTAAATTGCCAATAGTTGAACCTTAATTAAAGAGAAAGAAAGATTAGCAGATAATATATCACAGAAATATTTAAGAGCCAGAGTCATCTATGGCAGAAAATGGTCCCAGTTCTTAGACTATCAACAACTAGAAAATCTTCTCCACTTCCCCAAATATGGTTTTCTAGTAACCATCTTTTTAGCCTCTTTTAATACATGCTACATTCCTTTTGAAAAAATGTGCCTAAAATCTAGTAAACCGCTCTATGCAGGTAGTTGAAGAACTGAATGTAGAGTTGTATTAGACAGATAGATTCACATCACAATGTATCCATCAGCTGATAAAGAAACTTCCTCTACATTTATTTATTTATTTATTTTTATTTTACATTTGTTGACCGGGCTAGTCCAACTGGATGTATTTCCATTTTCAGTAGAGGCCCGGGGAGAAAAGCTCCAGCATAGCACAAAATGAAATATCAAATTGTATAACACATAAAATAATATAACACATAAAATAGTAAGTATTTAAGATAAAGAAGAAGGTTATTAAAAAGTACAATACTAAAAAGGTGAGTATAAAGTCATATCAGTCATGTAATCGTATGATATGTGAGGATACACTACAGTTCATTGTAGATAACTTAAATGCTTGTGGTTATATAAGTTTTACAATGACCAGATTTAGCATACAGAGGGGTATATAGAGTATGATTATATATCCATAGGCAGTAAGAAGATAAAAATAGGATAGGTAGTAGATTAATCAGGGTTAGTGCAGGGGCATAACCAGAGAGATTTTAGGTGACATTTGAGTTTTTGCTTAAAGAGTGACAGTGAAGGTAGTAGTGTTAGGTCGGTAGGTAGAAGGTTCCAGTGTTTCCCAGCAGTATTGGAGAATAGGCTGTCGCCTGACAAGTTATTGGACTTACTTATGCTAGCACGTAGTTTGCTAGAAGAGTGTAGGGAATTTAGATTATTATAAGGGGTAATGAGGTTAGCAAGTATTGGAGTATTATTTGGTTTGTAAAATATTTCATGAGCAATGGTGAGTTGGGAATAGGTTAGCATGTTAGGGAGTTCAAGCCAGTCTAGCTGCTTTAGGTTCAGACAGTGGTGTGTTCAAAATGCATTTCCAGTGGCAAATCTGGCAATATTGTTATAGGAGTTAGACAGTTTGAGAAGATTATTTTTCTTTAGATTAGTATAAATGGGAGAAGCATAGAGAAGAGTTGAGACTAAGTGAGAGTGGGCAATAGTGGTTCTAGCTATGGGAGTTAAGAAGGGTTTAATTCGATATAAGGAGCCCATTTTTCTGTTCACTGTTTGAATGGTGTTATTTATATGGTTATCGAAGTTGAGGTTGTTGTCAATTGTAACTCCTAATAGTTTGGTAGTAGGATCGGGAAAGATGAGGGTACCATTGTTAGATTTAATAGAGAAGTTTATGGGAGAGGACCTATTGGTAGGTGTGAAGAGTAGAAGCTTGTTTTTTTTTGGTGTTTAAAAGGAGACAGCATTTCAGGAACCAGTCTTCTACTGAGTTGAATACTTTTTGAGTTAGAGAGTGTAGATCAGAAGTGGAGTTGGCAGAACATATAAGTGTGGAATCATTGGCATATTGAATACAGGTGGCTTCGGGGACTGCTATATGAAGGTCGTTGATGAATAGTGAGAAAAGAAGAGGTCCTAAAATGGAGCCCTGGGGAACTCCAAGGGTGACTGGCAGGTGGGATGAAAGTTTGTTTTCCCAGAGAACTGCCTGTTGCCTATTGTTAAGGTAAGAATTGAACCATTGTATAGCTGGGGTATCTAGAGCAAGAAGTTCAAGAGTATTTATAAGCAGTGGATGATTAATCATATCAAAAGCCTTTGAAAGGTCGATGAAGAGAGCAGAGGAGAGGATGTTGTGATTGTGATTCCTATAAATGGAGTCAGTGAAAGAGAGTAGAGCAGTGGTAGTGCTATGAAATGGCCTAAAGCCATGCTGGCACTTAGCCAGTATGTCATGTTTAGTTAGGTGGTCTAGTAGCTGGTGATGAATGCACTTTTCCATGATTTTAGCTAGAGGTGATAGCAGAGCTATTGGTCTATAATTAGAGTAATCATAGGATTTACCTATTTTATGTAGGGGGATAATGTGGGAGATTTTCCAGATGTCTGGAATGCTTCCTTCATTAATGGTTCTCTTAAGTAGGATGGATATGGGGAAGGCAATAACTTTGGCTGCTTTTTGTAAATATTCAGAAGGCAATTGGTCTGCTGAAGGAGTGCAAGGCTTAAGTTTTAGTAAGATTTTATAGATGAAAGTGGTTGAGATAGGCTGAAATGTAAATGTTGGTAATGATCCAGCTAAGGAAGATGGGATCCTTGTGTTATCGGTTGAAAGCTGGCAAACTAGGGATTGTATAGTTTCTGTAAAGTAGGTGTTGAAGTTGTTGGCTATTTGATTTGGGGTATTATGATCAGCATCATGAGGGGCTGGTGTGCTAGAGTGACCAGGGTTGAGGAGCCTATTAATGTTAGTCCAAAATTTTTGAGGATTGTTCTGGTGTGTTTGTTGTAGCTTACAGTAGTAGTTCTTTTTGTCAGAGAGTATGGCTTTTTTAGTTATGTTTCTTAGCTGTCTAAAAGTTTGTTGTTCAGGGGAAGTTCTGTTAGTTCTCCATTTAGCCCAAGCTTTATTTCTAAGTAGATTTTTTTCTCTAGTCTCTTTTTTTTTTTTTCTCAATAAATTTTATTCAGTATATAAAACAGACATTTAGGAGTTTTGTACATGTAAATAGAATTGAATAGGAATATTGCAACTCTTACCAAAAAAACAATCATTCAGGAGAGTTTACATATAACAATGATAATAAAACATTACTAAATATATACACTATATACAAGTTAGGCATCCTGAAAGATAGAAAGAGAAAAAGGAAAAAAGAAAAAAAAAAAAGAAAAATACAAAGAAAATGCCATCTAGAAACAATAATTAATGTGATGGCATTAACTATTGATAATATTTAATACTTTTTCTAATACTAAATTCTTTAAAGCCTGTTTTTTTGGACTTCTAACTATGTTCCCCTGTGCATCAATATATGAATAAGCCATTTTTTGAAAAGTTGTCCAATTTAATTTGGTTCGATCAAGCCAATTATGTGTTATGTAAAGTTTTAATAAGGAGCAAATAAAGATGATAACATGAATATCTGATTTTGAAAGATGAATTAAAGGAATATGAAGAATGGCAAATTCCCAGGACAACGTAGACTTGTGGTATCCCATTCTCTATAGTCTGACTTTCAGGGAAGTCCATAATCTATGAGAAAAATGACAATACCACAGAATATGGAGAAGATCTGCTTGGGGGTGATAACAACATGTGCATGATGAAGATTTGTTTGGATTGAATTTGTTTAGTTTATAAGGGGTATAATAGGCATCATTATTAATCATTAATTGTGTATATAATAGTTTTTTGAAAGAGATACATTCCTTTGTATGTTTGATAGCCAAAAGTTTTTGAGACTCAGAAATCTGAGAATTGTAATTCATCCATGTATTAGATAAAAGACAGTTGTTTTCTATCATTAAGCTCTCTATCAATTTGTAGGAATTTGAAAGCATTTTATCTGATGAAGATAACATTTTGATAATTGTGTTGAGATTATTCATTTGATGTTCTATGGGGTCTATACATATAAACTTATTTTTGATTATTAGTCTTAATTGACGAAGAATTGGTGAATAATTCCAATTAACTTTCAACAACTTACGCCAATCAGGTATAGATAGGTCAAGATGTTTCAAAATGTCTCCAACTTTTAACTTTTTTATAAGAGGATATTTTGTTAAGTTAAAAGGTTTGCTATCAATCATTATATTTGGGTTTAGATGAATTGGTTGTATAAAATGAGAAAACTTATCTAAATTACACATTTTTAGTAAAGATTGAAAGGCTTTAATCTTTTGCTTAATAAAGATGGATAATTTTTTGGTAGAAGTGTTGTCTAAAGAGATAAAAGGAAGAGCTTCTGGGTTTATATTTTTTGAAATGATGTAATTATACCATATTTTTATCCATAAAGAGTGATTTATATGTGCAATATTTTTGGAATTAGATATGGTGAAAAGTTTGTTAGATGAAACTATAAGATAATAGAGATGTATGTTAGGAAGACCCAGACCCCCCTTGTCTTTAGAAACTGATAGTCTAGAATATGAGATTCTAACAGATTTGGGGAACCATAAAAATTTAGCCAAAATTTTGTTTACAGAGTCAAAGAAAGATTTCGGAATTATTTGATCAGATGACATAAATTGGTAAAGGAATTTAGGCAAAATGTTCATTTTAATTATTGCAGCTTTTGATAAAAGCGAAAGATTTAGATGTTGCCATCTGTTTATATCAGCCAATATCGAATTCCAAATTTTATATATATTATTTTGAGAAGATGATTTATTATTGTGCTCTAAGTTGATACCTAAATATTTTATATTATAGGTAAACTGAAACTGATGGTCCGGAAACAGACAAATTTTATGTACTAAATGATTTAAAGGAAATATATAGGTTTTAGAAGAGTTTAAAAGATAATTTGAAACAGAAGAGAAGTAATCAATAGAGTTAATTATTTTTCTATAGTCAGAAATAGGAGTTTGAAAATAAATTATTAGGTCATCAGCAAAGGCTGAGAAATACATTTTGGTATTAAGTATTCTAGGGACATTGTGAAAAGTATTTTGAGTAATATATAACAATAAAGGTTCTAGATAAATATTAAAGAGAAAATGAGACAATGGACATCCTTGTCTTGTACCTGTAGTAATCTTTATAGGAGAAGAAAAATGACCATTAATGTAAAGTCTAGTATACATATCTTTGTATAATATTTTTACGAAGTTTAAGAAGAATGGAGGAATATTAAAGCAAGACATAGTCTGAAAAAGAAAATTCCAGCATACTCTGTCAAAAGCATTAGATGCATCCATGATCAGAGCATATACTGGGTTTATGTCTTTTTTAATAAGATGAATGATAGACTCTAAGGACAAAGTGTTGTCCCAAGCATGTCTACGAGACATGAAACCAGATTGATCTTGAGAGATAATTGAGGGTAAAATTTTTTTCAATCTATTAGCCAAAATAGATGATAAAATCTTAATATCTACATTTATTAAAGAAATGGGTCTATAATTGGCTGGGTCAGATTTTTCTTTATTACTTTTCAAAATTAAGATAGTTTTAGAAGTATTCCAATGTATATCTGAGATGTCATTGAGTCTTATATGATTATACACCTTGAAAAGAAAGGGAAGAATTACCATTTTAAAGGTTTTGAAGAATTCCGGAGTGAACCCGTCAGGGCCAGGAGATTTAGCTGATTTGAGATTGTCAATTGAATCTGAGATTTCTTGTAAGGATATAGGAGCTGAGAGTAAACTTTGTTGATTATCGTTTAGTTTAGGAAAATGCAGAGAATCTAAGAAGGTTTCTATGTTATTCTCTTTACCAATATTAGAAGAATTTGAATATAAATCAGTAAAAAGAGTAGTAAAGAGTTGAATAATTTCTTCATCTGTGTTATATAATCTACTCTTATAAGATAAAGATGTTATTTTTGGTCTGTTAAAGTTAATTTTAATAATTCTAGCTAGTAGTTTAGAGGGGACCTGAGCCCATTCTGAGTATGAAGCAAGTAACTTTTGTTCAACTAGAGATAGATTATGTTGATGGAGCAAAATTAAATCTTTTTGATCTTCAAGAATTTGCTTTTCTATAGTATAATCATGTTTTATCCTAAGTTGATTTTCCAGGGATAAAATTCTAGATTTTAAAAACTCTTCTTTTTTGGAGTAAATTTTTTTAAAATAGGCCGCTTTACTGATAAATAATCCTCTTAACCTTGCTTTACATGCAGCCCATTGTATGTCGTGAGGGATATCTGATGTTTCCAAATTGGCCTCCATTTCCTGTATAATTTCGGAACATTGTTTACAAATTTCTTCATTTTGAAGTAAATTATTATTTAAAGACCATTTATTCATATTACATTTATTTTTAGTATTATTATTTATGTTTAGTTTTAGCAAAATTCTCGAATGGTCTGAAAAGAATCTAGGTTCAATATTAAAATCTAAAATATATTTTGAGATAGATTCAGAAATTAGAAAAAAGTCCAGTCTGGACCATGAACGATAACACTTAGTATAAATATATAAATATAGTATGTATAAATATCACTTCTATTTGGGATTTTAACAGTATGTATTGGGTCCATTAAACTATAGTCTACCATCAAATCATTAAGAGCCATAGTAGATTGATAGTTATCGGAAACAGTGGAGCGTGAACGGTCAATATCTGGGTTTATTACTGCATTCCAATCTCCACCTATTATAATATAGTGGTCTTTATATGATGTGAGAATTTTATGAATTTTTAAAATAAACAAATGTTGTGAATTACATGGGCCATATATGTTTAAAACTAAAAGAGGTTTATCAAGACCATGAATGGAAGTGGTAAATAAACACCATCTACCATCATTATCAAATTTCTCATCTATATTGTTCCCCAAAAAATTTTGTTTAATGATTATTGCTACACCTCTAGAGTTCGATGAGTCCCCTGAGGCTACAATCTTTCTAATCCATTTTTTATTCCTCTCCTTATTCCAATCAAGTCGAGGAATATGGGACTCTTGAATAAAACAAATATTGTCCTGTGACTTAAAAATCAAATGGAACAATAATGACTTTTTTGCTTTGTTTTGAATACCTCTAACGTTCCAAGAATCCAATATTAAGTCAACTGGCATATTCTAAGCAAACCATTATTATTGATGCTGTAGTGAAACCATAGAGTGAAATCCAAACCACATTTAAACCAAAACATTTGGAAAAAAATGAATAAAAAACAGATTTTAATTGGACAGTATTCAAAAATGTCACCACATTAACAAATATCTCTTGTAGAAGAAAAATAATATCAAAAGTATTATAGGATTTATTTATATCCTTTATCCTAACCCTAGTGCCTACCCACCAAACACCTAATGATAAAGGAAGATCAAATGTAAATGAATTAAAATGTGAAATTTTAGATAGTAAAAGTATGACATTTACATAAAGAATACTCAATATTAACCTAACAAAAATTAAAATCAGTAATACACTACTAAACCTATTTACAAAACAAACTAAATTCAAGATGTCCAACATACTCAATCCCTACTTAATATACTTAACTACAAGCTCCTATTTTTAAGTAAAAATATATGGTGATAAAATGAGTTTCCTCAAGTATTTAACAAACCAGCATAATGCATAGTATGATAAAAATAAAAGATATTAAATAACATATATAATAATAAAAGATGAATATATTCACATTACTGTATATGTTAATAATTCTATGAGAGACTATCAGTAAATATATCAATTATGAGCCGGTATCTTAATTATATATAAAAAGATAACTATAAATAAAATAAAACAAAATAAGATTACACATTTACCTGTAATCCTATAATTAACTACAATGAATTTGTCAGTGTTCATATATAAAATAACTAATACAAAAAATGTCCGAAATTAGAGTATAATCATTTAAAATTTTCTCTAATATAGCAATTGTTATTCCTGGGAGACTACATTATATAAATCAATCTCATATTAATGAAAGTTAACTGTTAGAAACTGCTTCTGTTTAGCAACATTCCTCAGTATTCTATTGTATAATGAATATAAAGTCTCTTTTGTAAGCCAGGGGGCTGGTTTGGATTTTATTCTAATAGATCGTTTAGGTGCATGCACATCTAGGATTGCAAGAAATTTAGAGTTAAAATATTTGACAGCCTCCTCTAGTGGGAGTATTTTTAGTGGTTTCCAGTCACATGCATTGAGTTCATTTTGGAATAGTACAGGGTTAAATTGTTTCTTTGTTCGTGAAATCCTGTAGGTAGGGGTGTTAGAGATGTCATTTCTTTGTCTTATTATATAAGTTAGGGTATGATCGCTTAGATCATCTGGTAAGGTTCCTACATTATAAGTATGGGGTTGTTTATTTATAAGTATCCAGTCTAAGGTGCTCTCTTTTTTAGTTGGTTTGTTGATTCTGGTTGTTGAGTTGATAGTTTGAATAAAGCCATGGAGATTAATATGTGCGGGAGTGTTATTAGTGTTGAAGGTTTTCCAGTCTGTGTTAAAGTCACCTAATATTATAGTTTCTTGTGGGTAAGCTGAGGACACCCAGCTAAGAATATCTTCTATTATAGTGTTGTTATTACCAGGGGGTAGGTAGATACAGATCACATAGAGGGATTTGCTAGGATTGATTTGAAGTTTGGAGATAAGGACTTCAGCCTTACTGACCAAAGGTGGGCTATCATTTATAGAGGAGATCTGTAGGCCACTTTTATAGAGGAGTGCTACTCCCCTACCCTTACGTTTTATTCTGTCTTGTCTCAATATGTTATAGCCAAGGGGGATAGTTTCATTATCCTTAGTTCCAGGTTTTAACCATGTTTCTGTTAGGCAGAAAATGTTGAAGGAGTGAATATGAAGGAGATCATGAAGGTGGGCAATTTTGTTATTGATACTGTGGATATTGAGATGTGCTATAAGTAGAGAGTTGGAGAATTTGGTTAAGGTTGGCAGGTTAGGGGAAGTCATGCAGTGAATATTTCCTATATATGCATTGGTTGGGCCAGGATTAGGGTGTATGTCCCCATCTTTTAAGGTAGGGCTTTGTGTTTTAGATATTGGATTATGTGAGTAGTTAATTAGAAGTTTCCATTTTTTATTAATAGGTTGCTATACTTAATGTGTGCATATCGATGGTATTGAGGTGATGTATAGCAGGGAGTAAAGATTATGTTAATATGTGTGAGTGAGAAATATCAAGAGTGGTTGTTTGTTTTGGAGGGAGATTGTTGAGGGTGAGATTGGACTTTTCAAAATAGGTTAGGAGATAGGCTGAGGTCAGGACAGGTAAATATATGGTTAAGAGTATTAAGTAGGTTAGGATAACTTTTCCAGTAGTATGCATATTGTAATATATAAGTATACTGATATAAAAAAACTGTATATATATATATATATATATATATATATATATATATATATATATATATATATACACACGTTTACAAATACAAAGGAAGTGGAGAGAGATAAGATAATAAGGACTGGTAGGAATAGCAGAGACTTAGGTAGAGGGAGGAGTAGTGCTATTTGGGAAATAGTACTATAAGTAGAGATAGTAGAGAGGAGGGTGTGGTTAGGTGAAGATAATTGCTTGGAGTGATTAATTGGTTAGAGGAGTGGGGGGGTGTGGTGTAGGAAGTATAAGATTAAGATTACTGGGGGTGGGTGGGAATTGGGGATAGGGTAGGGGAGCAGAGTGAGCCCGCAGTGCGAACGGAGTGGGTTCAGACACAGACAGGTTTTGAGGGAGAACAATCAGTGAAGAGGGAGTTTAATCTAAGGTAAGGTACCTAGGAGTTGAGAGATTAAGTTAGCAGAGTGAAAGGACAGCTGTCTAAGAGCTGATACAGAGACAAAGAGATAGGTTCAGGAGTAACAGAGGTACGATGAAAGCAGAGTGGGTTTAAAGGCTAGTATCGAGGAGCAAGGTAAGTGAAGGAAAAAATAGGTAAAATGGTATTCAGGAAAGGTATGTAGGATCTAGCATAAAGGGTATTAGAGAGACTAGAGAGAATGGTTAAAGCAGGTAAGGTAAGTACAATCTATTTAAATGGGTTTAGAGAGACTAGGGGTGGCAGAGGTAAGTAAAAAGATAAGTAATTTATAAGCAGGGGGGAGAGTAATAGGTGAGAGGTTAACAAGGGTAAAGGGAACGTAAGTATAGAGACAAAGTAGGAGGATTAATTCGAACAGGCAGAGGGTGTATAAGAGAGACTGTGGCTGCTGATAGTCCTGCAGAGAACGCTTACTTAAACAACGACAGGATTATATTACAGTTTAAGTCAAATAGGAGTATATGTACATACTTTCAAATGACAAGTTCCTGTATCTCAAGGCAGTGAACTATGGGGAAGACAAGTCTTTTTGTCTAGTCCAGTCCAGTCTCAGGAGTAGGTAATTCAGGTATCAGTATTCAGGGTTGACACTGGGCTTCCAGTATTTAGCAGGGGACTGAAGCTGGGGGGTGTATACTGGCAGAAGGGTTGCTTGCATAAAGGAGGGAGAAAGAAAAAGGTTAAGTAATCTGCTCTATGGATACCAAACAAATTTACAGCAACAACAGTATCAGATTGAAAAAGCTAGAAGCATTATATACACAAAGATTGCAGTGTGTCAGCCAGTCATAAACTATAGCACATATGAAATATGTTGTTAAATGATCAGGATCATTAAGTAGTTGTAGGATACACTGTAAACAAAATGCTTCAGAGTAGCAGTATGCATAAACTATAAAGCATATTTAAACAACATACATTAACATCTTTAGAGTGGCATGTAGGCAACATTGGTAGCTTAGAATTGCACTTAAGCAGCAGTACTTTATCAGGAATAAGCAGCTGGCTAGAGTGTGGAGTAGCTAGGCAACCTCTGGTTAAGACATTCAAGTTAGTCAGGCAAATACTTTGTTGCAAGTCCAGCACTTTTATCAACTAGAAGCCTAAACAGATATACAGTTATGCAGCTGATAGATATAGAGCAATGCCAGACTTCAGTGTGTCCTATGGGTATAAGCGCTAGGCAAGAGTTTTTACAGGACTAGTAAAGAAAGTAATATAACAGTTGAAAGGGTGTTATCTACGCCGATCAAACTGTGAAGGTTAAAAATTAGCTCTAGCACTACTCTGTTAGGGGTAAAAAGTTAAGCAAAACCTTGTTGTTTATAAATTGTGGGGCAGGAGGTTTTATATAGTAGGGTGGAAGTGTCTGTTCCAGTGAAAGACAACATGAATTCACCGATCAGATAATAGCGCACAAGCAAGCGCTGATTTCCACATAAAGTACGTGAAGTCTATAATAGTTTGGATATTAGGGTAAATGCGACTAATCCATTACCTAAAAATAGATAAGCAGTTAAATGGGAGAGTACAGTATGAAAATAAGATATACAGAAAAAATGCAATTAAACTTTTAAATTGCTAGAAGTAAGGGGAATCGTAGCATTAACGACACCCGTTCAGCATTTAAAAGCACGTGAACAGGACCCTTAATCATTCAGGTATGTCCTACAATTTTTTAATTGCTAGAAGTAAGGGGAATCGTAGCATTAACAACACCCATTCAGCATTTAAAAGAGCGCGAATGGGACCCTTAATCATTCACGTATGTCCTAAAAGGAATACAGTATAGCAAGTAGAAATGGTTTGTTTTACAACACCTAAGAAGGTATACAATATAGCTAGCAAAATAGTAGCTTTTATAATACCCGTTTGGCGCTCAAAAGTGCTCAACCAGGATCATTAACATTCAGATATATCTTAATAAGGGAAGACAGTATATTGGGCAGAATAAGGTCATAGAAAGACTGCAACAGAAATCAACTTCCACCAATCAATAGTATAACATTAACTAAATACTTCAAAATCATTCCAAATAAAACAGATATAACCCTCTTCACTAAAACTCAAACGATATAGCACGCACATGAACGGGCCCTTTAGCAAGCAGGTGTGAGTAGGAAGAACACCAGTTTAGCAAGGATAGTAAAGAAGGTTAAAAATCACAAAATGGACTATGCAAACAACAGAACATTACCTCGCATTCATAAGTGATTCACTAACATTAGCCAGTTTTATCTTATCTTTATGTACGGGCAGTTAGAAGGAGATTAAGGGAGAATTGACCCAAATGCTTATATCCCTCAATATTTACGGAGGCGGCAATGCGCAAAACAGTAAAAACCTTAGTCAACACTAGGCATCTTAACATCACGCAAAGAACATTAAAAGCCACATTCATATGTTCTGCAGTAAAAGTGTAGCATAACAACAACAATATAAATTCTTTACATAGAATACGGAGTTACCCACATAAAAAACATTGCTTTAAACAATAACTAGGCAGCAGAGTTACAGTCAAGCCAAACTTACCGCAAACACTACCAGCAAGGGAAAACGCAGCAGCCAGGAGTGGGGCAAGCTTAAAAAGATGACGCCCTGAAGGTAGGGTCAATTTATAAGCTAGGGTAAGGGGCGGAGGTTAAAAGAAGGGGAGGAGGGGCTGTGCAGGTATGGGCAGGAAGGTCCTAAGTGGGAGAGGGGAGGACAAGGTCAGATGTACAGAGGAAGAGGGGTAGTAGTTGAGGGGATAGAGAGAGATGAGATGAAAGGCAAAACCGGAGATAGACACAGAGACAGGTTTTGAGGGAGAACAGTCAGTGAAGAGGGAGTTTAATCTAAGGTAAGGTGCCTAGGAGTTCAGAGATTAAGTTAGCAGAGTGAAAGGAGAGCTGTCTAAGAGTTGATACAGAGACAAAGAGATAGGTTCAGGAGTAACAGATGTAAGATGAAAGCAGAGTGGGTTTAAAGGCTAGTATCGAGGAGCAAGGTAAGTGAAGGAAAAAATAGGTAAAATGGTATTCAGGAAAGGTAGGTAGGATCTACCATAAAGGGTATTAGAGAGACTAGATAGAATGGTTAAAGCAGGTAAGGTAAGTACAATCTATTTAAAGGGGTTTAGAGAGACTAGGGGTGGTAGAGGTAAGAAAAAAGATAAGTAATTTACAAGCAGGGGGGAGAGTAATAGGTGAGAGGTTAACAAGGGTAAAGGGAAGGTAAGTATAGAGACAAAGTAGGAGGATTAATTCTAACAGGCAGGGGGTGTATAAGAGAGACTGTGGCTGCTGATAGTCCTGCAGAGAACACTTACTTAAACAATGACAGGATTATATTACAGTTTAAGTCAAATAGGAGTATATGTACATACTTTCAAATGACAAGTTCCTGTATCTCAAGGCAGTGAACTATGGGGAAGACAAGTCTTTTTGTCTAGTCCAGTCCAGTCTCAGGAGTAGGTAATTCAGGTATCAGTATTCAGGGTTGACTCTGGGCTTCCAGTATTTAGCAGGAGACTGAAGCTGGGGGGTGTATACTGGGAGAAGGGTTGCTTGCGCAAACGCTACCAGCAGGGGAAAATGCAGCAGCCAGGAGTGGGGCAAGCTTAAGTGGGGCACTACATGTCAGACAGAGCAGCAAACAAGCCATCTTCAAGGTAAATATAGATAATGTGTGGATGCACATCAGATTATCTCCTCTTCTACCTTGGCTGGCACTCTGTGCCGCTAGGTGAAACTTTTAAGTATTTTATTTATTTATTTCATTATTTTTTACTAGGCTTGTAATTGTTTGCAGACCAAGTGTCTAGTACTTGCCTATTAACTGAAACAAGCCCTGCCTTTTGTAAGTTTGTTTTGTGAGGAAGCCTGTGTTAACTGCTCTTGGCCATTTTCAAATAGGTCCTACTGATGGGCATATGACACCTAAATAAATTCACTGCTGATTTCCAAGCAGGGTTTGGATTGTAACTATAACTCATTGTATCTAAAAGATTAATAAGTGCAAAAAATGTCTATCCTGATGGTATTTGAGAGGCATGTCACCCACAAGGGGAAGAAGAGCTTAGATCTTGTCATTACTAATATGATGGCATCTTGCTCCATCCCTTTTGTATCATTCTCACTTGTTAGGTTTAACCATAAAACAGTCTTCTTTGAAAAAAAAATTGAAGCCAGAGATCCCTTTCACCCATGTTACCTTTAGAGGCTTACAAAATACAAAACACCGTCAACCTCTGAGGGAGGCCAAAATGACTAAATCCATCAAGTTTAAAAAAAATGAGCAATAAAAGGCAGACACTTTTTTTCAGGATTTTCAGAAATAAGCACTTTCATTCATAACAGGAACTTCATCAAAATCTGAAAATGGTTGCATACATCACTTCCTTATATACAGGCATCTAACTTAAAGGTACAGTGTATTAAATACAACTTCCTTATATACAGGCATCCTTAAAGGTACAGTGTATTAAATACATAAATAGATGAACGATAGTAAAAGCAAGTGAACAAAAAACAAGATCTGCCCATAAGCATGTCTTAACATCAAGTGGTGGTCCACTGTTATTGCCTTGTATAAGAGTTAATGTAAATAAAGTAAATAAACTTTATAAATGTATACCTCTTTCAAGAGAGTGTTAGAAAAGCATGTTGTGCCGTGTCCTTAAAATGATGTACAACATGTGTGCAGCATAAAATAATAATGAATAATATATATAATAATGCAAAACCAAAACATTACACTATTTAAACATTTTAAATTTCTCTGAGTAGTTTGTTAATAAATGCCAAACAAATGCAATACTAGGTGTTTTTAATCATCATCATCTTCTTTCAGCTATTCCTGTTAGGGGTCTCCAAAGCGGATCCTCTGTTTCCATTTCTTCCTGTCCTCTGCATCTTGCTCTGTCACTTTAACCACCTGTATGTCCTCTCTCACCACATCCATAAACCTTACCTTAGGCCTTCCTTTTTTTCCTGTTACCTGGCAGCTTCATCCTTAGCATCTTTTTCCCAATATACTCAGCATCCCGCCTCAGCACATGTCCAAACCAATGTAATCTTGCCTCCTCTGGCTTTGTCTCCAAACCTTCCAACCTGACCCTCTAAAATACTTATTCCTGATCCTGTCCACCCTCATCACACCCAGTGCAAATCTTTAACTCTGCCACATCCAACTCTAACTCCTACCTTTTTGTCAATGCCACTGTCTCCAACCCATATAACATAGCTGGTATCCCTACCCTCTTGTAGACCTTCCCTTTCACTCTTACTGGTACTCATCTGTCACAAATCACTCCTGACATTCTTCTCCACCCACTCCATCCTGCCTGTACTCTCTTCTTCACCTCTCTTCCACACTCACCATTACTCTGAACTATTGATCCCAAGTATTTAAACTCATCCACCTTTGCCACATCTATTCCTTGCATCCTCACCATTCCTCTATCCTCCCTCTCATTCACACACATATATTCTGTCTTAGTCCTGCTGACCTTCATTCCTCTCCTCTCTAGAGCATATCTCCACCTCTCCAGGGTCTCCTCCACCTGTTCCCTACTCTCACTACAGATCACAATGTCATCTGCAAACATCATGGTCCACGGGGACTCCTGTCTGATCTCATCTGTCAAACTGTCCCTCACCATTGCAAATAAGAAAGGGCTCAGAGCTGATCCTTGATGTAATCCCACCTCCACCTTAAACGTATCCATCACTCCCACCACATACCTCACCGCTGTCACACTACCCTTGTACATATCCTGTACCACTCTTACATACTTCTCTGACACTCCCGACCCTCCTCATACAATACTACAACTAATCTCTAGGCACCCTGTCATATGCTTTCTCTAAGTCTACAAAAACACAATGAAACTCCTTCTGACCTTCTCTGTACTTCTCCATCAAAACTCTCAGAGCAAACATTGCATCTGTAGGGCTCTTTCCCAGCATGAAACCATACTGCTGATCACTAATCATCACGTCCCTTCATAACCTAGCTTCCACTACACTTTCCCATAACTTCATGCTGTGACTGATCAATTTAATCCCCCTGTAGTTACTACAGCTCTGTACATCACCCTTATTCTTAAAAATCTATCCCAAAACACTTTTTCCTCCATTCCTCAGGCATCCTCTCACTTTTCAAGATTTCATTAAACAATCTGGTTAAAAACTCCACTGCCATTTCATCTAAACACCTCCATGCTTTCACAGGTATGTCATCTGGACCAACAGCCTTTCCATTCTTCATCCTCTTCATAACTATCCTTACTTCCACCTTGCTAATCCATTGCACTTCCTGATTCACTATCCCCACATCATCCAACATTCTCTCTCTCTCATTCTCTTCATTCATCAGCCCCTCAAAGTACTCCTTCCATCTGTTCAACACATTCTCCTCACTAGTGAGTACGTTTCCCTCATAATTATTTATCACCCTTACCTGCTGCACATCTTTCCTAGCTCGGCCCCTCTGTCTAGCCAATCAGTACAGGTCCTTTTCTACCTCCTTAGTGTCCAACCTTTCATAAAACTCTCCATATGCCTTATCCTTAGCCTTCGCCACATCTCTCTTTGCCATGTACCTCATCTCCTTGCCATGCACCTCATCTCCTTATACTCCTATCTACTTTCTTCATCTCTCTGACAATCCCACTTCTTCTTTGCCAGCCTCTTTCTGTGTTTTTAATAGTTTAACATTTTAATTTTTAAAACTGAGTAAATTGATGTCATGTTGTTCATGCCACGTGTTTCAGTTGTGTTTAATCACAATTACCATTTTAGTTCATTTAATTCTGTAAGGTTACCCCAATCTCCACTTCTGAAGTCCCTGAGTATTTTTTTCAGTATTCCAGTATTTCAAATTTATACATACAATGGCCTGTGCAAACTACCTTATGTCTGTATTAAGCATTTTTGTGTTCTCCTTGCCAATGTCATAAAGATGTTTTTGTATTTTTTTTGTGCAATGCTCACTCAGTTTTTCCTATATAAAAACTTTGGCATCCTAAGCAGACTGCCAGATATACTAAACCTATTGTGACACAATTTCCATTGGCAAACCTAATGTTTCTGTTAAGCCCATTGTCAAGAGTAATTTCCTTCTGCATGGTGATGCGAGGGCATGATTTATAAAACCCATATGGAGTGATGCCTTTACTATGCCCAGGTCCATCAGTGTGGGTGCCATAACTCTAGAAAATTTGCTTTAAATTGTTTACTGTCTTGTACACAAATATTAGTTCAGAACCCATTAGCGTGGTGTTAAAACGAATAATGCACCAGTTCCTACTGATAATGTTTTCAACATAGGGGCTACTTCTTTATATTCTACAATTAGCACCCTTTTGTAATCATGGTTCTTATCTCCAGTGGAGTTCTTTTCAGCGACCATGTTTTTTTTTTTTCTAGAAATAAATTTAGTCATAGTAGGGGTTTGTGTTTGTTCCCCCATTCATGTAATATTTCCATACTAATAGTGTTTATAAAATGGGCGGCCACAGTGGTGCAGCGGTTAGCATTGCCGCCTCACAGCAAGAGGTTCTCTGGTTTGCTTCTTGGCTGGGGTGCCTTCTGTGTGGAGTCTGCATGTCCTCCTTGTGGTCACGTGGGTTTCCTCCAGGTGCTACGGTTTCCTCCCACATCCCAAAGACATGCTGTAGGTGGATTGGACACTCTAAATTGGCCCTAGGCATGAGTGTGTGTGTGTGTGTGCATGTGCCTTCTGTGGAAGGTTGGGCATCAGGCTGGCAACTCAACACTGTAAGAAACTCTGCTGCCAATCATGAGTGGACAGGTGATCCGCTGTGGTGACCCCTAACCGGGAAAAGCCGAAAGAAGAAGAAGAAAAATAGTGTTTACAAAATCTAATGGGTAGTCCTCTGAGTGAACATGTTCTTTAGAACAGTGAATTCTTCTTTCAAGTCCTCTTTACTAACAGTCATTCTAGTGACTCTCGGATGTATTGTCCTTTTACCAAACTCTTTTTTTGACTCATAGGGTGGTAGCTATTGTAGTGCAAATATGAGTTGCTAAAAGTTAGCTTTCTATAAATCTTAGATTTGAACCCATCTGTTCCAGATGAAATTAAAATGTCAAGATAATTTATACTTTGTTAAAATTCCAAGTGAATTTTAGAAAAGAAGTGGAAGGATTGAGTTGTTTAACAAATTCTGGAATGAACTCCAAGGGACCCTCAAACAAAATAAAGATGTCTTCTAGGCATCGTAAAAATCTTTTACAGAATTTGAAAGATTCTGATTTAAACAGTGCCTTCTCCCATGAGAATAATACCAAGTTAGCATATGAAGAGGCACAAACTGGTCTCATGGCAACTCCCTTCATTTGTTTAAAAAACTCATCCTCAAAGTGAATAAAATTGTTTTCCAACACAATCAACATCAATTCTTTAAGTAATTCTGCCTCAGTGTTTGTCAGAAGGGACATTCTATTAAACTGTTATGAGCTATTAAACTGTTATGAAATAGTTCAATGCCCTCGATGTTGGCTTTGCAGGTCTAAATATCTGTGACATTTATAGTAAGAAATCCTACATTCTGGGACCAAAGTTTATGAGTAAGTCTACTAAGAATAGTCCCATGAGTGCTTCAGTAAGTGAGATCTTTCCTCAAACCATGGTTTCAATTTTTTGTCAATGTAGGCTACTAAAGGGTCAGTTTTTGATCTATGTGCTGCCACTATGGGTCTGTACTTAAGGTTTTCTACTCCTTTGTGAATCTTAGTTATACCAAAGAAGTTGTGTATAGTCAGTGTTTTATTATTTAGATCTATGAATACATTCAAGCCAATTCTGCCTTCAAATAACAGTTCTTCCAGAAATAATTCAGTTTTGTAAAGGCAATGTTGACTTCATGTTTTGATACTGTAACATAGGTACTAGTGTCATAACATAGGTACTAGAGTCAAAAAGCAATTAATTGATTGCTTCAGTGCATTGCCAAACATTTACCATTACTGTATCACCTCTTTTGCTTGGACGCATGACCTGATTGATTTGTCCTGTCTTAGAAAGTTAAGAATATCCTGTTCTCCAGATCTGATGTTCCTAACCTTGCATTTATGATTTATTGATAACTTGTTCTAGAGAATTTTAAAAGTTATCTCAAATGCTTGTGTAGTCCCATTCATAGGATGGTTGAATAAATTTCTTTCTTTGAAACCTTCAGTGTTTGATGTAGCAGTTGTCTCAAAGGTATTGTGGAAATACACTGCTAAGTTCAGTTTCCTGGTGTAAATCTTTAATGCAATCAGGGAATAAACTGTGTTGTACTTTGGGGCCAGAATAAATTTAAAACCCCTGGAAAATAATCTAAAATGGTCATGGGAAATATCAGTGTGACTGTAGTTGTGTTTACTGACATCAATTAGGGATGAGGTAATGCCATCTTTGTGCTGAACAATTATCTGTTGGGACCCCTCCACCTTATGTTTTTGCCTCTCTTCTCTTTCCCCATCCATTCCTAAATCTGGGCTGTACTGGAGGTTGACAGTCCCTGTCCAGATGAAGTTCCTGGGGTTAGGGATACTGCTGTCGGTAGTGGGTGCATGCTGTGATCCTTTCTAAGTGTAATCCTCAATGGGGGAAAATCCTCCTCTGATGCAAAATTGTGGGGGGTCAGAGTAGTGCAAATGACTATTGTGTTCATCTTCTTCAGGTACTTGATAGTAACAATTAGTATTACAGAGGGGTATGGAATTCAAATTTGGGTAGGCAGTGTTCTTATATGCCTGCAATATTCTTATTTTTCCTAGTCCCATTATGTTTGTATTTGTTGTCAATACATAAAAAAAAATGTTAAAAAAAGTTTATGTTCTGAAAACAGCAAGTCACTTTCAATAACATTTTTTTTTTTAAATCTCAACAACTTTAAGTAAATTCTCAATAGTCATGGTCATGGTATTATGTTTAATCAGACCAATAAGATCTAAATCCAAATGGTTAAAAGTAGTAATAAAGTCTTTAATAATAAAGTCATTCTCACTCAGCCCATTAGGGAACTTGTATAGTCTGAGTCCTATGAGAACAATTCCCAGTGTACTGCATTCTGAAAGATAAGCATCGTCTACCTGCAAGTTTTTAATCTTCTGTACCTTTTTTTTTTTCAAGCAAGTAAATCTTTTCTTAAAGAGAGCTATTATAGACTTGACCATTAGCCACCTGTCCATTTGGATCTCGATACAATGGTTGTGATCAAAATTAAAGGTTGTTTTAACCAAGTCTCACAATTAAAATTAACTTCTTCTTGTGGCACAGTACTATTATGATTCAAAAAATGAACCGTACCTGCTGCAATGTTCTTTTGCATCCGTTTTGTTGGTCTGAGTAGGTAGTTAGGAATTTGCATTAAACAGTTATTCTGTTGTAAACAATTGGTGGTTCCTTCAAATAAATCCTGGGTTGGGTTTTAAAACATAGTTCACCAAGTCATTCCATGGAAGTACCAGCTCATTCCAGTACGATGCTTGCTGGCCCTAAACCAGTGTCCACATGTTGAGCAGGCCCATTCGTGCATCCCTAAGTGTTCAGTGAAATGACTTCAAGTAGGAGTGTGAGTTCCTGCTTCATGGCATCTGTATCTGACACTAGGTTGTTACAATGAAAAAACATTGAGGGAGCATTTCATAAAAGAATGCAAGAACATCTTTATGACATTAGCAAGGAGAACACAAAAAAATGCTTTATACAGACACAAGTTGGTTTGCCCAGGCCATTGTATGTATACATTTGGAATACTTGACAAAAATACCCAGGGACTCCAGAGGTGGAGACTGGGGTGACCTCATAGAATTTAAAGAATTAAAATGACAATTACAGCTAAACACAACTGATCCAACTAGCTTGAAGAAGATGACACCAATTCACACAGTATTAAAATTTAAAATGTCAAACTACTAAAACTGTTAAAAACACCTAGTAATGCATTTTTTTAGACATTTTTAACAAACTACTCAGAGCACATTTAAATGTTTTAAATAGTGCAATATTTTGATTTTGCATTATTATATATTTTTCATTATTTTTTTATTGTGCATGCATGCTGTACATCATTTTAAGGACACAGCACAGCATGCTTTTCTAACACTCTCTTGAAAGAGGTACATATTTTTAAAGCTTATTTTCTTTATTTATATTAACTACTATACAAGGAAACAGCAGTGGACCACCACTTGATGTTAAGTCATGCTTATAGACAGACTTTGTTTTTGTTCTCTTGCTTTTACTATTGTTCACTTGTTTATATATTCATTACACTGTATCTTTAAGAGGCTAGTGTATAAGGAAGTGATGTATGCATCCATTTCAGATTTTGATGAAGTTCCTGTTAGGAATGAAGGAGCTTATTTGTGAAAATCCTGAATAAAGCATCTGACTTTACTGCTCGTTTTGTTTTTTTTTTTACATTTTGGTCTCCTTCAGAGGTCGATTGCATTTTGTATTTGGTTACTGGTATTTTACTCCACCCACTGTTCTTTTGCACCTTTAGAAGTTTCTCTGAGACAAACTGCTTACTCCAATGTGACACCACTGTCAAATTTCAAATCTCTACCAACCCCTATAACTCCATTGCATATGAAGAAACATTTACTACCACAGTATACCACAATGTAAACAGCTGCACACATTCAGCTGTACCCTATAGGAACAAGTACAGGGCAAATCCTAGAAACAAACCCACATGGCAGATCCATAATATTAATGAGATTTACAATAAAAGGAAGAACATTTTGACCAAAATTAAGAAAAGTAATTCCCAGAATGAATGAGCCCTTGTTATTAGAATAAACAAATAACTCAGGAGCTTATTAAAGCCAAGTTTGAGGCTAAAATAGCTACCCAAGCCAAAGACCATCACAATGTACTTTTTGTTATGTTCACTATCTCATAAGCAGACTGCACTAATGTAGTATGCTGATTATGAATGTTTTTACCTGCACTGAAGCTGAAAATATAATAAACCTACTTGGCCAATATATTAGCTCTAACTTTCCCTCCTCTCCCCTCCTTCTGTCCCTAAATATATAAATGAAATGGTCTCACATCCAGTTTTCACACGACAAAGTCCTTAAAGTGCCACCCTTATAACAACACTGTTCAACCTTAGCCTCTTTGCAAGTTTTATATCAAATGCATGGAGAACAGCTACAATCATTCCCCTGCATAAGACAGGACCTGCAACAGATCTAGGCAAGTACAGATCATAAGTTTGACCAGCATCATATGCAAAGCCATGGAAAAATTTTTCATTTAAGTAATCTATGTGGACATAGTGAACTGTCAAATCCTGGATGCTCCCCAGTTTCGAGTCCTCAAAAGCAGGTTATGCTTATTCAACCTGATGGGCTTTTTTGTAAAGGTCACCAAAACACTGGATGAAGGTAAAATGGTACATACCACATTCCTCAACCTGGCAAAAGCTATTAACACAATTCCCTGCTCAGTTGTAATAAAAAAGATAAATATACTGAGAATAAACACCTATGCCACTAGCTGAATTGCCAGCTGGATCAGAGGATGCAAAAAATCAAAATATGGGAAGTTACCTCCACAAAGAGACCATTCAGCAGTGGAGTCCCACTTTTCCTGTTGGATTTTTACTTCTGTGACATAAAAGTCAATACCAAAGGGCTCTGGCTGACTAAGTTTGCAGATGACTGCAAGGGACAGTCATTGAATCCCAAGTGACTGTGCCATCCTGCTGGAAGGTTTGTCCCTAATAAATAACTAGTGTCAAAATCATGGACTGAAACTAAATGCCAACAAATGCATTATTGCATCTTTTGACAAGTCATCTACCACAGAGAGCTACCTCTTTGAAAATATGCCCCTAAGAGATGACTCAGTTTTTTTGGATTTTGGAACATATATGGACAATGACCTAACTTTCAACCAACATGACTCCATTGTCATAAGAATTTTATTCTATATTGGGCAGCTTTTGAGATCTAGGGATGTCATATTACCTCTTTATTCAGCCCACATTTTGTCAATCATTGAGTTTATTACCCCCTTTGGAATGTATCTGTCCAGAGGGTCTATATTAGAAGATTGAAGCAACTTAAGAGCGAATGCTCTTTCGTTGACATGTAAAGCCAGACGTCTGAAAACAGCGTAGTTACGGACCAGAGATTTTTTTCCCCAGGGAAAAAAATTGCTGGGCCTTTCCCGGCACTGTGGTGCGATCTCAGAGTTGGTATATTTAAGTAGGGGAGTGTGGGGGGAATAGCCTGCTTCATCAGGTGGTGTGGGGGCAAAGCCCCCCAGTTTATTTTGTCTTTATAATTTTTTTTGGAACGATTTTTTTCCCTGGGATAAAAATCACTGTTCCGTAACTTCGCTCTTTTTAGACTTTGGGTTTTACGTGTCAATGAAAGAGCATTCGCTCTTCTAATATAGACCCTGTCCAGACACATGCAACAAGAGGAATAAGCACAGAGATACTTTACTAAAAGGATACAAAGCCTAATCAATATGCCCTACATGGACCAAATCAAATCCCTGTAATTATACTCTGTGGACTACTAAGATTTGGCCTGTTTCTGGCATACAAAGCACCCTCTGATACCAAAACTAACATTAGCAAGTCAAATGGAATCAGAAATACTCAGTCTGTGGATCTAGACCATTTCTGCAATATCAAAAGAATGGTTTGGAGCATCAGGTATATCACACCGAGGATAGCTACTCTAGAGAAGATTCCCCATCCAGATAAGGCAAAGCTCATCCTTGTCCATATTGAAGTGCTACTTGGAACTATGGATGGTAAACTGAAAATATACCCCAGTATTGCTCCCTGTACTAATAATGAATAGAGACCACTCCTAAATGCCTTATCCCATGCATGCATCCCCTCAATGCATCAGTGGTTTGATTCCATTTATTTTCACTAAGTGTATTTATCATCTTTGACTATGGGATGGGTAAGGGCAATCTAACACCTAATGGGATAGGTTAATTCTCTTCCCGGGCCTCCACTGAAAATTGTCTTCTTCCGAGTTGGACTTTCCTGGTAATCAAATGTAAATAAATAATAAATAAGTAAATAAATTCATTCACCAAAAGGGAAACTGACTACCTGTAAAATGATCCAAAAGGGCAGCTCACCTAGTACATATCAATGAGTGCAAATTAATGATTCTAGTACTTAATTGTTTTTAAAAAGTCAGTGCTCTGGCTTATCACAAGTTGCGTGAATGCATTTGTGTGTTTATGTGAGCATTCTACAAGAATTTTTATAACATTTATTTGTGGAGAATTTATCTGATTGCTTCACAGTAAGTATGTACTTCCTGGGGAAAGTAGGTTCTTCTTGGACAATCTTTCTTTGTATTGTTTATAACATCCCTACTGAATTTAGATTCATTTCAAAACAAGGGCAACTTTTCATTTGTCTTATGGGGAAAATCTTTATATCTAAAATAATATATACAATTCATTTTATAATAGAACTAAAATATGCAATTTATTTGTTCCTAAAACTGATGATGATACATAAAAAAAAAGAAAAATATTGAGAACCGTATT
This sequence comes from Protopterus annectens, assembly GCF_019279795.1. NCBI lineage: Eukaryota > Metazoa > Chordata > Ceratodontiformes > Protopteridae > Protopterus > Protopterus annectens. The sequence continues at coordinate 468,321,655 of NC_056743.1, read as the reverse complement.
TTGTCTCACAGACATTCTGCATGCAGCTGTTCCACAACTTCTGTACCTAAACGCACAACCTGTAACTAAATAAATTTGTTAACAAAAGCTGTTTCACTTAAACATGAACAATACTTTTTTTTAGATATAAAACCTTGCATTAGTGGATTCAAAACACTGAAACCTACAGCCCACAGCCCACATGACATGGCTTCTAACGTATTAAAATGACAAGTTCATTTAAGTCAATTTGTATTGAATGGGTATGGGATTTCGTGTGTGTGTCTGAAACATACTATATGCCAGCAATCAGATGTCACCAGATCAGAAGTAAATGTAATGTCTGTGTACATACATACATATACACAGAAATATGCATTTTATTTTCTCCAGAAAGAGACCTTGGCTAGTCACTAAAAGGATGATATGGTTAAAACTGCCTGTATAGATTTTTTTAGTTCTAATTCTTCAACTGAGCACTGATTTGCATGGAAGTTCTCAAATGCAGGATTATACATTTTGCTGTAATTTCTAGGTGCTATAATTTTGTGAGACATCAGTTAGAACTTTCAAAAGGGTTTAAAATATGACATTTATATGGATGGACCAAATGTCTGTTTTTCCACACATTTCACTGCATCAGTCATGTATTTTACACCTTACTGAGGTTTCATTGAGGTTGGGATATGACTTCCTTTTATGGTAAGAATACAGCATGTGTCAAAAATAATATATTTGTTTCTAAGTTAGCATTACATCAGACGGAAAAACAACATACATTTTTTCCTGAAAAAGCAGCATGTTTATCACTGCAAGCAAACCGTCACCAAATATCCTGAACTGGCTGAGACAATGAGGTACAGTAAAATTCAATATTTATTCATAATGACATCATTAAGAGAACTAAGGCAGTCACAGGTAAATTTTATACCTTTCTGCCAAAAAACAGATTTGTGTAGGTAATACCTTAGGAAATAAGAAAAGGAAACTGAAACAGCCTCTTAGTGATAGGCATGCACTGTCACTTTCACAGTGTTTTCTAAGGTTTATAGAGTGTTACTAGTCTTGCAGTCCAGAGGTCATTAAAGAATTTTGTCCAGTTTCCCAGATGCCCCAAGAAATGTATGGTTATGTGATTTGCTTATGATTACACAGTAGACAGGTGAGGAGTAAGGGAATCAAACCCTGTACCACAGGAAGTACAGCTAGCAGGCTTAACCATCTGTGACAACTCTCAGTCTAGCTGATATTATGTTTAATTCGAATGACAGAAGGATAGATGACTTTTTGTGACTAGAATGCAGACCATGACTGGAATATTTTTATTGAACTGTCATTGTCATAACTTTATAAGGAAATCAAATATATTTCAGAAAACAAATAAATGGTAGAAATTTCATGACTAAGATTCCCAGGACTGATGAGGCAGTGTGCTATAGATAAATTAAAATACTAGAATGTTGGTTTTATGTTCAGTTTAATTTTTTATTTTAATTCCTTGAACATGTTGTCCAGAATTCTCAGAGCAAGACTGATACATAATTTTTATAGCATTAACTTCTGATATCAAAATCAGAGCTTTACTGGTTTTCACTGTCATAGCCTAAAAAGCTCCATTGTACATAATTCAATTAGGGTGAATATATGACTATCTTCCTAGGCAAACATTACAGCAACTATTCAAAGTATATTTAGTGAATATTATTTCAGAAGTAAATAAAACACACACACACACAGATATAATTTACCAAGAAAAGGCTTTTGTGACTATAAACAACCCATGATCAAAATGCTTTGCACTCAGGTGCGTGGTATGGTGAGATCAAATTCATCAATGTGTGGTAGTAAAATCTCAGTGGCAGTCTTGGATGAATTTTGCAAGTGAATACTCTGTTCTAATGCCCTAAATGTTTAACTTTCAACTCCCAAATGGTGACAGACGTGAACTTTTATCCATAATTACCAAATGTAGGATTTTACAAAGTTTATGTCATCGTAGTCAAGCATATTGCATTAAGTTTTGCTTTTACTTGTGGATATATAAATTCCATTAAGTGACTGGAATGCATGGCTTGCCCAAACTGTACCTCTACTCTGTGTTGCATTACTTCAAAAATAAAAAAGTTACATATTTCAGTATAAAATGATTTTTTTTTTTTAACCAAAATAGTCTATTGCAATCTCAAAGATGACTAACAATAGATTTTTTATACATATGCATACCTGATACATTTTTTATGCTGTATTATATAAGCTTTCTACTACCTGTGGCCATATAATGTCTTTTAAGTTTACTGAATGCAGTGCCTATTCAAAATTGATGTGTACAACTTGTTTGTGTAACTGAAAAAATCATTGTGCATACCTAGGTATCTCTTTTGCTTGTAAAAGCAGTCTTCTGTTGGACTTATGTTTGCCACTACCCCATGAAGTTAGATTCATAGGCAGTGGTACAGTTGAAAAAAGACACATTTGCATTGTGTGCACAGAAAAATCATCTTTTACTTGTATTATTTAGTAGAAAAAATAAAACATTTCTCTGAAAAACTTGGTAGAAAATGTACGTTCTTTCAAAGAAGTGAACTATCATTGCCAGGAGGCCTAAGTTCCAATTTTTCTGTTTTAATGTGCATTTTACATACCACAGGCATGTACATTTTAAATTTTTTAGGCTGACAAACACAGCATACATCTGAATTATATTTCCTTTTTTGTATAAAAATATCTAAAATTATACTTGTCTCAAAAATTAGATGCTTCCATTATTGTAAACATCGCAGCAAACTTCTCATATTTTAATTTTTTTAAAAAGAAAAGCACATTTTCCATTGTCTGTTCTGATGCCCTAAGCACTATTACCCTACCTAATGTACCTTCTAAAGCTGACAATCCAGCTTTCTTGTCCTGATAACTGTATAAGACCATAGGGAATCAACATAGAGAAATTGGCATTTCTAAATAGGATTGTTATTGAGGCCAGACTGTCCATTAGAAATTAACATACTGAAGTATTTAAAAATCAGTTACAAATAAAGAAGTAGATACCATTTCAGAATAACAGAATAACAAATATATAAGTTAGCAGAATCACAATCATATACTTTTGATATGATGTGATTTCAAGCCAAAAATGAATGTATATTTTTAAAAGGTGACTTTTTAAAGTTTTTTTTTTTAGCATGCTTCTTTAAAATAACATTTAAAAATTACTTTGTTTACAAGGTCTCTGAAAATTGAGGCATGTTCCAGGTGGGAATGGGATATGAAAAACAATTTTGTTGTCTTTGTCAGTAGATTCCATGAGTATTTGCCAAACCATTTATGACTTGCAACCATTCACATTCAGGGATGAAAACTGTCAGTATTTTCTGGGCAGTCATTCTGAACATGATCTTTACTAAAGTATATAAGCTTTCTTCATTCTATAGAATGGGTTAGAATTGTGCACTTGTTAACAAATGTAATCTACATCTTTTCCCCCTTTAGTGTTCTTATTGATGGTCCAGTGTTCAAAAACTTGTCACAAAATATGTTTTTGCAATTGCAAACTTTTTACATTGACTTGCACGCACACACACACACACACACACACACACACACACACACACACACACACACACACACCTTACTTCCCCTGTTCTTATTTTGCAAGTAAGACATCCACAATCTTAGTGATCTGTTTTGCTTTAATTATTTGAGTTGGCATACTCATAGGACACTGCAGTGGAAGGATCTGTAGGGTATTCTGAGATGACAGGGTTTACTTCTTTCATAAATAAAAATAATAGTATAATCACCTGCCCTGCCAGAAAAGGTGAGGTGGAAGATGTGCCAACTCACCAAGTAGGTCAGTAATGGTGAGCCCAGAATGTAGGAAACGTGGCTATAACCTACTTGCCCTGCTAGGGTTGGAGCTAGTAGGAGACACTCCTTCATTGAGCTGGTATAAGTAACAGCCATATTTTACTGTTGATTGAAATTCCTCGTTTTCAGTTGGAATGGTCAGGTTTGAAGTAAAGTTCCATGAAAAATAGTTATCTTGAGGATAAAAGCTTAAATGAAGAAAGTAAACAAAGAAGCTTGTTGTTCTTATTTTTCAAAGTCTTTTAATTTAGAGGCAGATGAGTGCTGCTTCACAAAAAAGTGACAGTAGCAGCCTGTATATATTGCAAAACATGTTGGGCATGTTAATCAGTAAGCTGTCCCTTTGTCTATGACCATTTTGAAAGAGGACTGGAGAGGTTGGCCATCTTGGCCCTCTTTGTTAGCAAAGTTTCATTTGGAAAAAAAATAACTTTTTGTGCCAAGACAAAAACCTGTTAGTTTTAAAACATTGAAATAGTCACTATAAGTTCTTATACCAAAAAATAGTTGCATAAGTATGAAACACAAACTTAAACCACCAAAGTATAAATTTAAAGTCACAAAAAAAAGATTCCTTTTCAATTTTTTTTTTTTATTTTTTGGCACCAAAAGTTTTTTCAAGTGAAGCTTTCACAAAAAGTTTTAAAAAATGGCTACAGTTTCTTTTGGGCCCTCCTCCAAATGGAACACACCCACAGAGATGGCCCATTGAACTTACCCCAACATGCCTCCACATGTTTGCAGTAAATACAGGCTGGTACAGCACTCATTTGCCTCTAATAAAGAGTGACTTGAAAACGAAGAACAGGCTTTTGCATTTACTTTCTTAATTTAAGCTTTTATCCTCCAGATAACTATTTGTCATGGGAGTTTTACTTCAGACCTGACTGTTCCTACTGAAAAAGAGGAATTCCAGTCAACATTAAACGATGAGTATTATGGATATTAGCTCAATAAAGGAGTGTCTCCTACCAGCCCCAACCCTTTCAGGGGTAAGTAGGTTGCATCTACATTTGCCATCTTCGTGGAGCAGCACTACTTAATTACTTGGTGAGTCAGAACAACTTCATCATCACATTATCTGGAAAAGGCTGTTATATTATTATTTTCTATGCTACAATTTCTGAACCATGTGTGAGTCAGGAGTTTTATTGTCCTACCCAGATGTACAGATCTGGTGCATCATCATATGGACCATATCTGGTTTAAAGGGATCCTTATCAAGTTTTCAGAAACTCAAAATTCATATGCTCAAGATCATATGATTGAGTTTTCAAAACTGGAACCTTTTGAATGGACACCTCAGTTCAATGAGGATCAGGAAATTTACCCCTTTCTTCACTACAGTGCAATCTCAAAGTTGGTATATATAGTTTGCAGGGGACATGGGGGTGAAGGGGAGCTTGCCCCAGCATAAACACAAAAAATTTAGATTTTTGTGGGTTTTTTTTTTTTCTTTGATGGTTAAGTTTTCAGAAACTCAGTCATATGGTCTTGTTCATATGAATTTCAAGTTTCTAAAAACTCACATCATCTGACATAGATCTGGTTTAAGGATCTCATGAGCCAACCCACCCTTGACATCAATCTAGATGCTCAACACCATTTCAGTGAAGAAAGGCAACCAAAAGATGGTCAACTACTGGACCAACTCGAAAACATTGTCAAAAGAATCTAAAGCCTCCAGTGGGAAAAACTCTATTTGAAGATTTTTGTTGACAAAAGATTGGGCCACAGAGGCATCAGAATCCAAAAAAGACCCTTCAGCAGGAATAACAGTGAGGACTCACCTCTAAATGGAATGAGATCATTAAGGACACTAGTTTATAAGTTCATAGGTTCATAGGTGTTTACTAGTCTAATGACAACAGGGGCCATTTTAAGCCTAGCCATGCATCCCAAACCTCTGACAAGCTTTGATACCCTTGATAAGTGTAAGTATAGGCCTGGGAGATGAACTATTTACAGGTTACATGTGTCCATCAGAGACATAGATGCCAAACCAGGGATGAATTTCTGGTTTTCCATCCAATTGTCCAAGTTGCACTTGAATTGTGTTAGGGAAGAACACTACTTCACAGGGATGGGGACCCTCTTCAATAGATGCGGTAGTCTTTCGGATGCATACCTATCTCTCCAGAAGGTCCTATTTTATTTAACAGGCAAGGTTTAATTCTTTAGAATGGGTAATTCTGGTGTTGTTTGCTTTGTGGATATGCAGGAGTTCCATCAGCGTGGGGTCTGACAATGCCCAGTATGCGAGGCATAGATCTCCCCTCAAAAGCCTGTAGGAGACCGAATACAGGAATAGGGCCATAAGGTCATCTACATAAGACATTTTACTTACATCCTGTATTCTTTTAGTGAGGAATTTTTGTGGACATTCCATTTGCTGGATATGCCTGGTTAGGTACATAACAAAGGGGGCATTATATTCCAATGATAGGTCTGATGAATGCTGAATACAGTGGAGCAATAACTTCCTTGACTTAGATGCCATACCTTTGTTTATAAGTTGCTCAACATAGAATGATTTCCTCAGCACTGCAGACACATGATGGTCAAAGGTGAGATTACTGTCTATGTGTGTCTGCAGTGCCTGACTACTGGGTCAGCTCTAAGGGGTGTGTTGTTAATGTGATAGTTACCAGGGATAGATGACTTCCCAATGGATACTATTATATATTTCTTGGCATTTAGTTTTAGTCCATGACTCTGACATCAGCTGTTTGTCTGTGTCAGCCCCTCCTGGAGAGCATTTGTGCCAGTGTGAGATTCAGTGACAGCTCTTAATTTGAAATCATCTACAAATTTAGTCAGCCGGAGACCACTGTCATTGGTCTTGACTTCTGAGAAGTAAATGCCAAAAGGGAGCGGTCCAAGGACTGATTCCTGAGGGACTCCACTTGTGACTGGCCTCTTTGTAGAGGTGGACTCCCTAAGTCTAACATCTCGGGTCCTGTCTGTGAGCCAGTTGGCTATCCACTGGGTGACATACAGGTTTGTACCTAACCTCTTGGGTTTGTCAAGAATGCTCGAGTGGGGTATTGTGTCAAATGCCTTGGCCAGGTCAAGGAGGAATGAATGAATTTGCCCTCATCCATTGCTTTTTGACTTTCTCAAAGAAGTCCACCAGGTTAAGTAGGCATGATCTCCCCTTGACAAAGCCAAACTGTGTTGGGTCTAGTGTCTGGAGGTTTACTATATGTCTGTTTATCATCTCCATGATAATAAGTTACATGGCTTTACATATAAGACTAGTGATACTTATGGGTCTGTAGATTCCAGGGTCTGTAGATGGCCCACCTTTGTGCAGAGGGATGACTGTTACCTTTCTCCATTCATGAGGCATGAAGCCTGTTTGGAGGCTACAGTTAAACAGTAATTCTAGAGGCCCTGATAGGTCATGTTTTATGCTGTTTAGAAGGCATCCTGGGATATTGTCTGGTCCCATTGATGCAGGGTTATTGGTCTTAGAGAGGGCATTAAGGACGTGTTCCCTAGTGATAGACAGCAGAGTTATATTTGAAGATATTTCCTGAGGAAAGGTTGAGGGGGGAGAGAGGAGTAAAGTTAGAGCTGAATTTATCAGACAGGAGGTTTGCTATGTCTTTTTGCTCAGTAAAGGTGGCTCCATTTATTTCAGCTCTGCACACAACTGTGTATATTCTTTGATGTTGTGGACATAGCTAAAGAATGCCTTGTGGTTGCCTTGGCTTGGGAGGTGAAACTTACCTCAGATCTGACTTTGATAGACTTTGTTTGTCCTCTGAGTTGTTTGTTTAGTTTGACGAGAGTGCTTTTATCCTGCTGGGTGCGGCACCACCTAATTGTTACCATGTTTTTCTTCCTCCTGTTATACAGCCTATTGATTTTGTGATTCCACCAGGGTGGCTTTTATTGAGTTAGTTATGTACTTCCTGGTGGGTACAACTACCTCTATGCAGTTATTAACATGCTCATACAGGGTCTCTATGAACTGCTCTGCATAGGCAGCAGTGTTCTCAGGGTTTATGGGGGTTTCAAATTTTGTCAGGTTCTCACTTAACTCATTCATTCCAATGGAGCTAAGGAAGTTTGCAGTGTAACTTCCAATGGATGGAGCATAAGCCTTTTGACAGAATCAGATTATGTCTTCACAATTCAAGTAAATGTTCAACTCTCTAGAACCATAGTGGTTATGAAACAAGTATAAATGGCAAACTCTTCAGCACAAAACTATTTTATAGTGGTAGTATTCCTTAGGTTCTAGGTCATAAACTGAGTTTTGTAAGTCATAGTAAATACAGTAACTATTGCATTTGCAATATTTTGTAAACAACTTACAATATCTCAGCAAACACTCACATTACACACATACTGTCAGCAGCATTTTATTCATCTAGCTGAAAGCATTCATATGAGGCTAAAGAGTTCTGTCTGTATTACCTGATTGTTGAGATATTTAGAAAAATTCTATCTATATAAATTAATATCATAAAACAACAGTTAATATCTATTTACTGGCACAAAGCAGAGGTCAAATATTAATGTAGTTGAAATTGCCATTGTGTAAGCTTTAAGATGAAATATTTTAATACCTTGTGCATAGCTTGGTTTTGGAATTGTTGATGCAAATATGAACAAGCAAGAGGTATCATTGGTGTTAACTTCAGATGCACCTGGGGGCGTCATTCGGATGTAGTTAAATAATAGCAGTAGGTTAAACTTAGAATAGTTCCTGAATATTCCAGGTTTAGCTAGGGATCCAAGTTTTATCTTTACTGCAAAGAAAACCTTTTTGTGGTCTGATCTTACCAGTGAAGGGTTTACAATAGTGTGTGTGCAGCACTCTCCCATTTTAGTGAGGACCAAATCCAGTATGGTTGTACCTCTAGTTGGTGTACTGACTATCTGGTCCATGGAATTTGGGTTTATAAAATCCAGGTTTCTCAATGTATGTATGTTTGGTGTCATATAGAATTCCTAGTTAATAGTAGGGTAATTAAAGTCACCCATGAAAATGGTATTGGGTTGGATGGTTAGTGTTTCTAATAAGTTTAAATACATGGTATGGGTTTCTTGGGTTATAGAGGTGGACCTACAGCTTGCAAGGAAGTGGTATTGGATGTTGCCAGTGGTGATTTGAACATAGAGCAACTCAAGTTCATTGTCCTGTTTGACCAGCCTTGATGTACACTTATCTTTGCTGTAAATAGAGACACCTCCACCTTTAGTTCCTGCCTGTGAAGTAGCTGGCCTAAATGTGTGGAACGCATTATAACCCAACACTGTTGGTGTGCTCTCCGTGGCTTTAAACCATGTCACATTGACCACACAGAAGTCAGCATTCTCTAGGGAAAAAAGAGTTCTATGGAATGGAGTTTTTTTGTTTAGACTCCTAGCATTGAACAGTAATACCTTTAGATTTTCTTGGTTTTGATTTCCTATGTTGGAAGTACTTTCAGATTGGCATTGCCTTAAAAAGGCATTATGGGGGAAGACAATGCTTTAGCTAATATTTGAAAGCCTAGAGGGGAGAGGTGCAGACCATCCCTGGCAAAGCATTGTGGTTTGTTGACCGTCTCCTTCCATGCTGACAGATATTGTACCTCCATAGAATGACACCAGAAACTAAGCCAGTTATTCAAGTCAGTCATCTTTTGTTTGTATTGTGGCTTCATTCTTGGAGAAGGTAAAGTACTGCCCAGTGCTAGGATCATACCAGCCTGAGACACATATTTCGAGAGCTCCATGATGTCTCTCTTCATATAGTCTAGGGAGGTACATCTCAGGTCATTTACTCCCACATGAACTATGACTGAATCATATTGGTAATTATAGTCCAATGACCTGAGTGCCTGCATAATGTGGCCCCTGATAAGCAACAGACTTTCTCCTTACTCAGCCTGGTGAGAGGGACATCAGTGTGTCTTATGATGGAGTCTCCAATGACTAGAATGTTGGAGTGTGTGATGGCTTGCCTTATGGGCTTAGTGGTAGAGGCTCCATAAGATGTAGCTCTATATGTTGATGTGGGTGTTGTTTTGAAAGAGCGCATTTGGGGCTGAGGGGGTATTTGTTATGTGTACCTCATCTAGGAGGTCTTTGTGTATTAGAAAGGTTACAATTAAGTCCCTTGGCATATGTGGATCGATATGTCTGCTTTGAATTGTCCGTAATGGGTACAACGTGTGTACTACTGACAACCTTGTTGACATTAGGAGTACTTTTATGTGAGAACTTTACCTCCAGTAACATTGTGTAAATGCATCTTTCACATACCATATCAGTTTGTTTGAGAATTAACTGGTTATCAGTAAACATGAGGCAATTTCTGCATTGCCTCAGGATGCCCATATGCACCAAGCCAGTAATGGAGACAGTAGGAAAGTTCATATACATGGCAACAGACCCTTTTTTATTGATTAGACAGTTGGAGTGAGAATATCAATCACTGTCAGAAGTATCCAGTTTGCAACTATTGGGACAGTGCTTGGCACTGCAAACTAGTAGTCCTGTGTGCAACTAGGTATTGGAGAAATTTCAATTGTGCTTTTACAAGAAAAATGTCACTTAAGGTGTCTGAGCTTATACACAGCACTGCCAACAACTTGAGGGGAAACTAATACGTAGACCCTGAAAATGTAAGGATGAAGTATATAGGGAGATATTCTGAAGTTAGGAAGAAATCAAGCAGTACTTACTGAAAACAAAGAATTAGCTTGTCACGAATGATGGAAAGAGGGGAGTCACATGAATGGCTACTACTTATTCTGGTCTCACCACAGCTTCACTCTGCTTGTATACAATGCTCCTTTGCTCTCACCAGAAGCAAAATGTTAGCAACAATCCCAAGAAGATAAGCAGATCACAGCCTGTTTGGTGATCGACGGTGTTATCCCAGATGATGCAAGGGCCTGTAGGCTTGTAGCCTTTTCCTAGTAGATGCCTTGTATAGTAACCAGACCAATCAGGAACATTAAGCACAGACACTCACTCTCCAACCAGAAACAGGAATCAGTGCAGTCTGCTCCTTCTATCACCAGGACCAGAATATAAGGACAGATTCTAAGCTGCCACCTATAAAACAGTTATTAGGCTTTCTGGTGTTCAGCAGTCTCCAGGAAATAATGTCCCTGTAGTCCTTCTCTCACTAGGAGAAAACAGAAGGACTAATTCCAAAATGACTACTGAGAGGCAGATGTGGACTTTCCAATAACTGGTGGTCTTGCATTAGATGTTTAAAAGTAAGATGAAAAAAATGGTTTATCCTAAATACTGTAGTTTACACTAAGCAGTTAGATATGAAAGTGGGTAACTTAAGTATTAGTTGTCCAAGTGGAGAGCCACTATTTTTAAAAGAGCAAGATAGATTGAAAGGGGGTGGGGACTTTTGTATTCTACTGCTGTGGAATACAGTGGGGTGTCCAACATATTTAAATAGTTGAAGAGGAGTGATTTTACAAAATGATAAATTTGTGCTTACTCACACCAGCCAGTGAAAGGAGAGAGGGATGGAGATATATGGTCAAATTAACATAAGGGGCAGGCAACTACATGGTCAAATTAACATAAGGGGCAGGCAACTACATGGTCAAATTAACATAAGAGGCAGTCAACTAGGAAGACAGTGGTGGTTAACAACACTACAGTAACACTGTTGGAGGGTGGGAAAAAATTCTGCCTGACTCACAAGAGACACAGCAGTTGTCTCTTTTCAAGTTTTAATATGCAATTAAAAGCGGAATACAAGTAAAATGTATTGTAAAGAAAACAAATCACAATATACAAAATAGAAAAATGTAGTAAATTAATAAGAAGTTTAAAACTCGTTAACCTACTGCTCCAAAATAGGCTAGAGAATGCTAAAAATAATGTAGAACTTGGACGACATCAAAAATCCTGTAACAATCAAGTCAGCAAAGAAGCTTTTTGGGACAGAACCAACAACTATGAAAACAAACTTAAAGACAAAAAATAAATAAATAAAGAGAGACTGGGTCTATATTAGATCAACAAACAGGTAAATGTTCGAATCTATAAAGGTCGACTGTTATAGATCAAACATTTACATTTTCGAAAATCTTTAAAAATAATAAAAAAAAAAAAAACTAAGTAATAAATACATAAACCAAAATGTTTTGGTTTATGCATACCCCCCACACCCCCTACTTAAATATACCAACTCCAAGATCACACTACAGTGTAGTGAAGGGAACATTTCCCATTTCCGCACTGTAGTGAACTGATGCGAGATCTTAGAGCTGGTATATTTAAGTAGTGGGGGGTGTGGGGCGCAGCACGCCACATGGGGGGTGTAGGGGGCTTGTCCCCTGCTAAAGCCCTTTTCTTAATTTTTGTTTTCTTTATTTTGTTTTTATTAAATTTTTGAACATTTAAATGTTTGATCTCTAAACGTCGACTTTTAGAGATTTGAACATTTAAATGTTCGTTGATGTAATATAGACTTGAGAGACTAATATGATGATCACAACACCACCTGCACCGATGCACTGTACCTACCATGGACCACCTACAGATAACAAGGTGTGGCAAGAAGAGATAACACCTGAATACAGGGACTCCACAAATTCATACACTAGAACAACGACCAGTGACATGGTACAATACCACTGGGGTTGAACATCTGCTTCTACAAACCCCACAGGAACTCACAATAAGGTTTTCTAATATGCCAGAACTCTCCAAGACTGGACCTGGACCAGAACAGGAAACCAGCCACCTTTGGAAAGCATAGCTTAAATTCACAAGTAACGAAAGAAACACTGCAGAGGACCCTACAGCCACATCAGGCAGGAGAATGGCATCCCAGATTGGACAGATCACTAGAAAGTAACCCACATTACAGGTACAAAACTTTAAAGGAAAGAGGGATCTCAAGCTCCTCTGGATACCTTCCACAGACCCACTCAACCAGACCAGATGAAGGAGCTGATCAAGCACTCAAAAATGATAACTTGGAACCATTCATTCATACCACATTCTAAAACTGAAAAAGAAGTACTTGTAAATGGTTTCACCTTCATCCCACAGCAGAAAAGCAGCTTAGTGCAAACCATCATTGATCTGAAAATATTTATTTGGAAACTGAATCTCGGAATATTTTTCCACGGTAATGACACAAAAGGCACTGAACAGCAGGCATAAGTCCCTGAATAAAAGTAGAGAAGTATCATCAGTTTATGTCCACCCCAGCCCCAACCATGGCTGCATTTGAGAAAAAATGTGAGGCTGACATTCGCAGGATTCTCCCAAAAAAAACAACAAAGAGGCTGTACAATATGAAATAGCAAGAAATCCTGGCCCTTAAAAATCTCAGCAATGATCCCACATGGAGAGTCATGAAAGTGAACAAGGAAGGGTCATGGACACTACAGCATACAGCAACATTTCTGGAATTCTCAACCACCCCAGCTACTATGAGCTCTGTGACCTTGGAACAATCAAGACAGCATATGAAAATATCATCAGCAAAATCACTTATCGAAATGAGGAGGACCTCAATAGCAAAAATCTCCTGGATTTTCTAATGATAACACACCCCAGACTCCCCTCCTTTTTTTTTCGGTATCCCCAAACATCATAAGAACATCTTAGATCCACCCTACAGAGCTGTCATCATTGCCAGTAGAGGTTCGATTACCCAGCCTGCAGTGCTGTCATCATTGCCAGTAAAAGTTCAATTACCCAGCCTATCTCAATCTTCCTTGAGGTTCAGATTAAACCACTGGCAGAAAGAAACAGATAATTTATCCTCAAAACCACTGATTTCCTTAAGAAGATAAAAAATATCACTGTTAACATGGCTCATTACCAAAGTCATTGAGCCTCTTACACAGAATAATAGCATTAGGGCAGTTATCAAGGCATATTAAAAAGAGTAGGAAGCACTTACAGAAGAAACAAAAACCATCATCAGGCTACTGAGAAGGCTACTGAGAATTCTTCTGGAAAACAACTTCAGATATGAGGTATCATTATGGGAGCAGCCATGGCCCTTAGTCTGGCAAGCAGTGCTCTTGGAAAATAGGTGGACAAATTCATTTACCAGTCCACCTTCTTTGCATTTATGGGTTGCTACCTGAGATTTATAGATGTAATTTTTATAATATGGAATGAAAAACCATAACAACTTCAGGATATTTATGACCACATTGGGAACTCAACCATCTTCCTTAAATTCACCCCCACCAGTTTACTAGACTCCTTCTATGCATTTATATGGGTTTTTTATCTGAGATTTATAGATGTCATTTTAATAATACGGAAAGGCAAACTATAACAACTTCAGGATTCACCCCACTTACAGCCAGGACTTGGTAAACTTTCTGGACTTACTTATCAGCAAAACTGAAAACAATTGTTACCTCAAAAACAACCTTTACTGCAAGCCCACAAGAGTTAGCATTTTGCTGCACAAAAACAGGAAGTATCCCTTTAAAACCCAATGGTATGTTATAAAATCCCAAGGAGTGAGAATCGCCAAGATCTCAAAAGAACTTACAGATTGAAAAAAAAAAAAAAAACTTCTAGAAAAAGATTTCTTAGCCAGAAGCTACAGCATAAAAATGATTAAGGAAATTTTCAACCCTGTTGTGGATTCCAAAAGCAGCAATCCAGAGTCATACTCCACCAACAACCACAATGGCCATGAGCTTGAGAGACTAATTAGACACAAGAACAAAGGTAAATGGAACATCAGCAGGATGTTAACTTTTGACTTTGCTACACTAAAGAAAGCCATCACTGAAAACTGATGCATCATCAAGGGCAAAAATACCTTCAAGAAAATCCTATCACCAAGACCTAGCTTTACTTTAAGTAGAAATAGGGACATCCAAGACGTCCTGGAGACCAAAACATTACAGCAACCGTGCAATTTACCATGTGGTAATTTCCCCTGCAGTCAACCGTCTTGCAGCTACTGCAAATTTTTGAGTGCTTAAAACTGGATTTTGTAATCCTAACAGCAGGAAATACTGTAGTAGCAACTTCTATGTTAACTGCAACACCAACATTGTGGTATACTGAGACCAGTTCCAAAAATGCCAAGCCTTTTATTGTGGGTAAGGCAATCAACAAGTTAGAAAACAGGATTGCATGACATTGTACCGACATAAGACAGAAAGGACCCATAAGCGCTCTTGCAAAGCACAGCAATAAAAAAATCTAGCCACAACACCCTCTCCTTCCACATTCTCAATAAAATTATAGCTGGACCATTAGAAGGTAGCACCAACAGCAAACTGGAGAAAAAAGAAAGTGAATGGAAGATGAGACTCAGTGCTGAAAAGGCACCTGGTCTGAACACAGCTTCTACAATCAACTGAATGAAGAGAAAACAGGACTATTACATGTGCTACTAACCACTTTGGACTAAAGGACCTCCCTCAAGGCCGTGTACTCCTGGATTTAAATCCATATAGGATTAAAAACTGTTTCTCATCTGCCAGAATTATTAGTGCTGGCATTGGTTTAGATTTTTTTTGTGACTTTAAATTTAAACGTTGATGGTATACAGCTCTATCAATGTACTTAGTAACATTAATACTGACCTTCAGCTTCCTGTTCTTCCCCAAAGCTATGGATCAGCTATTCTTCTCATTACCCCAAGGAAACTTCCTGTTCTTCCCCAAAGTGACAGATCAGCTATTCTTCTCATTACCCCAAGGAAACTTCCTGTTCTTCCCCAAAGCCACGGATCAGCTATTCTTCTCATTACCCCAAGGAAACTTCCTGTTCTTCCCCAAAGCCACGGATCAGCTATTCTTCTCATTACCCCAAGGAAACTTCCTGTTCTTCCCCAAAGCCACGGATCAGCTATTCTTCTCATTACCACAAGGATGCTTCCTATTCTTCCCCAAAGCCACGGATCAGCTATTCTTCTCATTACCCCAAGGAAACTACCTGTTCTTCCCCAAAGCCACAGATCAGCTATTCTCATTACTCCAAGGACTTTTCTCTGGCTTGGTATGCTGAACTTCTCTCTAAGAATTTTGTTTTTGTTTTTCTTTTAATAAGATTTTCAGCCTACATTTCCTTCCTGTTATTACCATCACATGGTATTTGCAGTTATTGGGTCAATTAAAGGTTGCTTGATTATCAATTTCTACTTACCTTTGCAGGTGTTTGCTTGAGAAAGCATTTTAGGGATTTCAAGATTATTGCTCACTTTAGGTTTAGTGTAGGGCAGATTTGATTAAACTTTATGGCAAAAGCACTGATAAAGGTTTATTTTTCTTGTGATAACATGGAAGGCACTATGTTCAAACTTGCTATTCGTATATTCATTAATATTCCCATTTCTTCTAGGTTTAAGTTTTATACTTATGTAATTGTTTTTTTTTGTATAAGAACTGATAGTTAATGTTCCGGTATATTTTAAAAGTTGTAGGTGTGTGTGTTTTTTTTTGTCTTCAAAAGTTTTTTCAAATGAAACTTCCAAAAAAAGTTTTAAAAGATGGGCAATGGTTACTGAGAAGGCCAACTTCTCTGGCTCTCCTCCAAAAAGGACATATTCATAGGGATGGCCAACTGAGGAGCATGGGCCAACATGCCCTTCACATTTGCAATAAATACCGTATGCTATAGTAATTTTTTTTGTAAAACACTGCTCATTTACCATAAATAAACAATGATTTGTAAAAGAAGAATAACTGGCTTCTGCATTTACTTTCTTCATTTAAGCTTTTATCCTTGAGGTAACAGCTATTTTTCAAGATAATTATTCCAATGAAAAAGAATTCCAATCAACAGTAAATGGAAGCTATTACTGATACCAGCTCAATGAAGGGGTGTGACCTATTAGTTCCAACTCTTCCACGGTCATGTAGGTTATGTCTACATTTCCTATCTTTCATAAATAAGGAAATAATATTGCAATCAGCTCAGATTTTAGTACCTTCTGTTTAAAAAGAAGGTATGCCTCTTTGAGGCTATATTTTCAGAGTTCATTGGCAGAGACAAATGTTATTTGTGAAGCTAAGCAGAATTCACTTTAATCTCAAAATTATCTTTTCCAGGTAACATTACTGTAACTACTAAGGCATTTTCATACTTTTATAAAGAAATAGGTTAATGCATCCATGATCACAATTTCCTATAAAAGACTTTAGCAATAAGCCTAAACCATTTGATAAGAGCATTTTGTTTACCAATTCATGTCCTGATTTACTGTTAAATGCCCACAATGACTCGCATTTCCACTCCTTAGTTTTAGACATGCCTTATCTAAAGTTGATTGTTCTCTTGTCGAGAATATATTTGTAACCTTCAGGCCACCAATAAGGATTTTCAATCTTGTTTGCTTCTTTTGTAGTTCATTTGAGCTTATGTTAGAAGATCTTGGACATTAAAGTGAGCAATACCTTTATGACTCTAAATTTATCTATACTGCTGTTAGGGATTTATTTGCCAAGTAGAACATGCATATCTGTTCTTGAAACAAAGCTGTTTCTGAGTGACATATTAATCTATTTGTATTAAATGATTTAGAAATCATAAGGGAAATACTGATTTGGAGGGGTATGATTTATATTGGAATCAACCCCATGCCCTGATTTAGTTAAAAAACAACAAACTTTGTAAAGCTTCACTGGCAAACTGAAATAACTTTTTTCTCAAAAAAGTAGAATGTATCTGATTCCAAGCTAATGACTAGAAAAAACATACCAACCCAATAACTCTGTTCTACTGCTGTATGTAGTCTGCTGCATCTAGCATTCACTTCTACCATGCACACGTTCAGAATCCTTATGCTTCATTATCATGTCTATTGTACACGTTTACATTTTGCTTTCAATTATTACCATGTAATATATTTTTCTCATGTTTTCCCCCTTTAGCCCTGTTCACATCTCAAAATGGTCGGCTGATTAGTCCACTTACTTGGGTTATCAAATAGTTATAAATACTCTGTTTAGCATGGAACTCTATTTACGTTTAGTAACCATAGGTTCATAGGTAGGTATTAGGCTTTCGGCCCAAGGGCCTATGTAAACCTAGCCAACAAGGTTCCCTGGCTTACGCCACCCAAGAAAGTTATTTTCCTGTGCCACTGTTGAGCAGAGACACAGAAGTGATCCCCGGGGTGTATTTCCTATTTCCTATCCACTCATCAAGATTTTTCTTGAAGAGTACTAATGAAGAACGTTGCTTGACATAGATTGGTAGCCTGTTCCAGAGTATGGGAAGTCTCTGGGACAGGAATCTATCCCTCCAGCATGTCTTGTTTATTGTGGTGACAAGGTTTAGGGCCCTAAAGTGTGTAGCTTGGAGGGATTGATATTTCTTTAGGTGTAGCATGTCCAACAGCTCTGGGTTCGACATAGCTTTATATGTTAGGCAGAAATCACCTTGGTGTAGGTGATATGCTACGAAGTAAAGCTAGAGTTTTTTGAGGTGGTCAGTGTAGGGCATTTTTTTGAGGCCAGTAATCCTCTTTGTGAGGTACTTCTGTGGCCTTTCCAGCTGCTGCAGATGTCTTGTGAGGTACATTCCAAAAGAGCTGTTGTACTCTATAATGGGTCTAATGAATGTCGAGTAGAGGGGAACGATGACCTCTTTTTTCCTGGATGAGAAACCTTTTAGGACGAGGTGTGCCATGTAGAAGGACTTCCTGACTACTGTGGCGATGTGACTATCAAAGGAGAGACTACTGTCCACCTGGGTCCCAAGGTTTCTTATCACGCATTCATGTTAAGTAGATTGTTGCCTATGTCGTAGTTCATGGGTACAGAGTTTTTACCAAAGAGGATGACACTACACATTTTGGCATTGAGCTTGAGGCCATGGCTCTGACACCAGGCATCTGTCTCAGTGAGGCCCTTCTGTAGGATGTCCACATCATTTGGGGACTTGACTATGGCTCCTAGTTTGCAGTCATCTGTGAACTTCATTACATTAGCCAGAGGCCTTCTGTGTTAGCCTGTACTTCAGAGAAGTAGATAACAAACAGGAGAGGTCCCAGGACATAACCCTGTGGTACTCCACTTGTCACTTCTTTGAGGTCAGATTTGGAGTCTGCAACTTTTACAGTGTGGGTTCTGTCAGTGAGCCAGTTGGCAAACCATCTTGTGATGTAGGGATTTATACCTAGTTTAGTGAGTTTAGCTATAATTCCAGAATGGGGGATGGTGTCAAAAGCCTTGGCGAGGTCAAGATAGGCTGTGTGAACTACCGTACCCTCATCTACGGCTTTGGTGACTGCCTCAAAGAAGTCAATCAGGTTCAGGAGGCATGATCTGCCTTTCACAAACCCAAACTGGGTGGGATCCAGAGTTTGGAGGTTACCAATGTCTTTGTTTATGAATTCCCTGATGATACATTCCATGGCCTTGCAGACCAGGCTCGTCAGGCTAATAGGTCAATAGTTCCCAGGATTAGTGGTGGCTCCCCCTTTGTGGACTGGGATAACTGTTGCTGTGTGCCATTCAGTGAGCAAAAAGCCTGATGTGAGGCTATTATTGAACATGGTGCTTAAGTGGGGAGCCATTTCGTTCTGAAGTTCATGTAAAACGCAGCCTGGGATGTTGTCCGGTCCCATGGATGCTTTGTTTTTGGCTTTAGAGAGTGCAGCTTTTACCTGCATAATTCTGATTACAGGGTCTCTGCATTCTTCCTGTATAGATATGGACCCTTTAGGGGGTGAGAGGGGTGTAAAGTTAGCACTGAACCTATCTGCCAGGATGTTGGCAATATTAGTTGGTTCTGTAATTTTTGTGCCTTTGTGCTGTAACTCAGAGCAGATCTCGGTGTTGCTATCGAGATTCTTGGCACAGCTATAGAATGCTTTGTGGTTGTCCTTGGAATTAGTGATGATTTTGTTTTCGTAGCTAGCTTTGGAGGATCTTATAAGGGATCTCAGCTTCTTACTGAGGCTGACCAGGGAGCTCCTCCACTCATGGGATTTTACTCTCTTTTGCAACAGTTTCTTCCTTCTCTTGTACAGTTTGTTTATGGCAGGGGACCACCAGAATAGCGTCTTGTTTCTGTTTGGGATAGCACAATCCATGCACTTGTGTAAATGCTTATAGATTGCATTTGTGTAGGATTCAGCTGTTGTAACTGTATTGTCCATCTGCATGGGTGTCATGAAGTTCACCACTTGAAGTTGGCTTTGGATAAATTTTTTACTGTGGTTTCCTTAATGGGGGGTGGGGGCAGGATGTGGATATCTTAGAATCATTCATTTTGATAGATTTAGTATTGGCAGAGAAATCTAGCTTCTAACTGTTAGGCATTGTTGCCATACAGATGATGGTATTTATACTTTACATTAGCCCAAGACAGTGAACCAGAAATGCTGAGGTTAAATGATTTGTGAAAGAATGAAAGAACACTTCCCTTCACTACATTTATTTGCCTAATCATATCAGTTGATCTCTTTGTCATCTATAATCCTTTCTCTGTGATAGAAATTGAGTTTGCTGCTGCTGTGATCTCTAACATGTTTTTGTGCCCTCCCTAATGGTTGCTGTCAGAGCACCATATTTCTCCTCCTTTGCCTTCTGCCATTCTGATGTCCAGAACAATATTTCCTGCAGGCCTGTGGCTTGTTATGAGCTTTCTCTTAGTCTGTTCAGCACTGTATCCTGTTTCTGTGACTCCCAATTGGCCATTATTTCAGTTTCCTTTTATAAATGGTATGGTTTCTCAGTCTGAATTTTAGACTTCAAGCTTAGATATTGATGTTTTCCTTCTATTAGAAATTCTTTGTTTCTGGTTGAGTTAAGCAGTTGTGTTTCTAATTATTCAGCAAATGCGTACTTTTTAAGTAATACTCTATTGACTGATTTTTTTTTTTTCTGTAAACACAAGTTGTTTCCAACAGATTTCGTTTTGCTGTTTAACATAATTTTTAAATTCTGATTTACAGTATCAAATATTTATTTAATCCTTCTGATTTGTCTATTAATCTATCACCTTCCACAATTCCAGTTAAGGACAAAAGGAGAATCTGATCTAATTTTTCACTGACCCTTATTCCTCCTGTGAGTACATAGACAGTTCTGACATTTCATAAGGAGACAACTGCTGTATTTTTGGTCTATGTTCCAATTAATGAGCTTTGCATTTAGTAGTAGGAATCATGGAAATTCAGTATTTTTTCAAAAATATATAATAATGAATAAAATAAGTAAAAAAAATACAACAATTCCAAACATCAGAAATTAAGTCTAGTTTTGGATTTATGAGATACATGTTCTGCATTGGTAATTTTCAGTTTAGATTATATTATATAGCTTATCCTAGAACAGTAGCCACTCTGTCTGCATATATTTAAATGTATCATACTAAACAGTAAACTCAGAATAGGACTGTTTATAAATAATCAGTCATGGATGCTGCATCTGGTTCAATTAAATGTTAAGCTATGTCATAATAGAATTTTCTGTTATAATCCCCCTAGTTCTAGAGGATAGCACTAGGAATACTATTAATAAAACAGAAGAATAAATGAGTCATATGCTTACAACACTCCTGTTATAATGTCAGTAATGATTTAAAACATTTGCATGCAGTATGGTATTTTGTATATAATAAAGAATTATTAATATAAGCAGTAGTGCATATTCTAATTTAAATAACATTCATTAATAAAATGTTTCTAACACGCACAATCACAATTTCTTCTGCAAGTAAAATAGCAAATATTGTACTCACTTATAAGGATTCAGTGTTAATGTAAATGCTCCTTCTCCTCTGTGTACATTGACTTTTACCGGGATACAAATGAGAATCTTCTGGAAGAACTGTTAAAGTCCTTGTGATCAGCAAATATTGCTTAGGTTCAGTCAATATACTCTAAGAAAAATGTGCAAGACAGAGATGCACACAGTCTGGTCCTGTTCCATATTTCTTCCATTTAGTTCTTACATTAAATGTCTTCATTCTCTGCCTGTTTCATATTATTGCCAGACCTCAAGTTTCTTTGTAAAGGTCTTTTTTCCAATATTTTCCCTGAAGGATAAAATTAGTTTCAATGGCTGTTAGAATACCTATAGGCTTAAGAATTTATTACTAGTGGAGTTTAAAATGTCTCACCCTTCAGTACCAAATGTTCTAGTATAATTTGGACAGTATTTAATTTCTCCTGCCCGAACAAATTATGCAATTTTTGAAGTCTTTATAGTTTTATTTCAAGAATGCCCATTATAGTGATTTTATAATTTTGTTATCGTAAATACTCAATACTGTTTAAAAGGCCAAAAAACGATTAGTCTTACTTATCAATATACATGCTTAAATGTGTTCCTTATGCTTTGCATTCTATTTCCAGCCAAAGATAAGAAGGGCATACTAAAAGGCAAAAGCCTGCCACAGCTTTTAATGTTTTTTATTAAGGTTACATTTGTTCTCAGTTTAACATTAATATATAATTTGAATAAATTAAATTTTACCAGTGATTTATAATACTAAGTTTGTACTAAATCACAAGAAACTTACTGTATCAGAAAACAATATCTTAGGAGAGATTTCATCATGCTCCATGTGGTTGGATGCCTCTTCTGATCTCTGTGTTTTACTGGATAAAACTGCCCGTTTTTTTCTTTCAGTGAAGATGCTCATTCTGTACAAACTTGATGGCTCTGATGTGTGTATGTGTTAGGCTTAGTATGGGGACAGAGGAAGTAGAGAAAATGGAAGATAAGGTAATGCTGGAAGAAAAAATGACGTATTAGAAGCCATTTTGCACACTATGAGGCATTTACTGGGGCTGTTGTTTGGATGTGGTAAAGATTGGAAGTCTGCAACACTGTGGATTCTGATTTATGCATTAGAAATAGATTGTGGTGTTTCCTCTATGCAAAATGTACATGAGGTACACTGCGATGCAGTTGGATTACAATCATTAGCAGTTAGTAACACTGGGAGATAACTCATGGAAAACATTATTGTGGGGCTGAGGGGAGTTTCTGAAGGAGGGTTATCTGGATTTTGTCAAAACGAGGACATTCAGGATTTAGTGAAAACAATTTGAATTATGAGATGCTTGTTAGCTGTACTGCAGTTTAGCTGACTGGATATATGATACAGCAAGGATAATAATTGCATAATTTGTGTTATATTTTGAAAAAGTAAATGTGCAGCATCTCTGTCACTGAAAAAGACATATGGTAAGAGATGGCCTACTTTTATATAAAATGTTCTTTCTGAAGTCATATTGCAAAAGATACTGTAGATAAGTGATCCAAGAATTTAGAAGAAGGAAGATTAAGTATAAATTGAATTTCCTAGAGGTTCAGAAATTCTTTCATTGAGACAACACAGTAATATACTAGTGTGAAGATGGCAATGCTTAGCAGAAAGAACTACTAGAACTGACCGATAATGCTGAGAAAAAGGTAAAGTTATTCTGTAGTAAGATGGCTGACTGTGTGAGTCCTGCTGACACAAAAGATGAATGGGATGGGAAGGGTGGTCACCATGTTAAAAGAAATGTTTACATATTTTTTCAGTGAAAAGTTGGCATTGGTCAGAAATGACTTATCTGCTTGATAGAAATGACTGACTGACTTGATTGCAATAAAGTGTCTTTTCTGGAGAATAAAAATAGTGGGTAGATAGTGGAACATAATTATATGTATTGAAAATAATATATATTTATTCATGGGTACCATTAAGAAGCTGGACAGTTCAGAAAGTCTAACCTCATATGACTGAGAATATATGATCGGCTTTTCAGAAAGTAAAAGCTTTTGAATGGAGATCATGGTAGAGTGGGGATTGGAAAATGTACCCTTTTCCACACTGTACTGCAATCTCAGAGTTGGTATATATAATATGCAGCGGGTGTGAGAGATGCTGGGGGTCTTATCCTCTGACTCTACAAAAATGTAGATTTTTGTTATTTTCTAACGTTTGGCTTTCTGAAACATTGTTGACATGGTCTTGACCACATGAGAAGTCCAGCTTCTGAATGAGATCTGTATACATATATGTACATATGTTCTGCTCAGTAAAATGTTAGTCAAAGTTTCAGTATGGCACGTTTGATTTGTTATGTAATTTCCTCAGACATGCAAGTTTATATGTTACAGATGTGACTGAGAGAGAGTTATCAAGGACTATCAATATGACTTGTTGCTTTAAATAAAGCTAATATGGGCATTGAGACCACTATACAAAGACAGAGAATTTCATGTACACATTGAAAATAATGGGCACCTGTAGGATGTATTTGTCCAAACAAGTCCTAAAATAATGACTTTTGAGTTACCACTTCATTTCCTCAAATTTGCGATTGTGAGTTATGGCAGTGACAGAAGATGATACAGAGATACCACACATTGTGCCTCTCTGCTTTACCTTATGCTATTAGTATCAGAAGATGATACAGAGATACCACACATTGTGCCTCTTTGCTTTACCTTATGCTATTAGTATCAGAAGATGATACAGAGATACTACACATTGTGCCTCTTTGCTTTACCTTATGGTATTAGTATCAAGTGTTTTTTCTTTACTTGTATAACAAACACAAGCATGCAACAAAAACTTGTGTTGATATACGTTGATAAAAATACAAATAAAAGATAAAAATGCATGATGAATTGTAGATTAAAATTGTTGAAAAGTGCATTTGCAATACTGTTGTTATAACCACTGATGAATAAAGGTCTTTTACCCACCTCAGGTTTTATTATACATTTTAAGTAATAATACAAGTAGACAAGTATATTGTTGCCTTAAGAGAAGTCTATAGTTTTGCATATATATTTGACATCAAACTGTTTGAGTCTGTTATATAATATAGTACTCGCATGGGAATGATACAGAAATGTTCCTTGGATAACATTATTTAAAGAATATAAAATAAAGATGAATACATATTTTTGTAGTAAAAAATGTAGGGCAACTAATGTAGCTCTGTGGCATAGATGGAGAAAGCTGTGACTATGCCATGGGTGACTCCAGTTGGATCCGTATCTCAGGTAGCTATAAGATAGTCATGGTGTGCTTGAGTTAGTAACCGCTGCTGGAACTAACATCCAGGGGAAATAAAGCACTAGAAGTTCACCAAGCAGAACTCTATGCTGTTAAGAGCATTCATTTTACAGAGCTAAGGGGAAAATTGGCATGTAGACTCCCACTTCCTCTTGGGAGGCACTGTTTGTGGGCTCTGACCAGGAGAACATGATGGGGAGGAGTTGCTCCCAAGACGGGATAGTAGAAAAATCCTTATCACCATTTAGCTGGCCAGATGCCTACAATCTAACAATCTCTGGGGAATGATGCTGATTTCTGTGCAGGAACCAAAGGGACATAGGGGATTTGCCTAGCTTGGGAATACCCAACAATTATAATACCAGAATGAATGGGCCAACTATGTAAAGGTAGAAGAGCCACCATGCAAGAATCTAGGTGGAGACAAAAAACTAGGATAACTGAGTCATGTAAGAGAGAGATTATAAAGTTAGACATATTAGACTGAAGAACATATGAGGGAAAAATTACCATCTATAAAATAATTGATGAAATTTGTTTTCAGAATTCCATGAAAATATTATGCTGAATATAGATGACAATGACATTATTTCTAAAATGGAAGATGATTATAATTTAGCTAAGGAAGTTACAAATAGATTGTGTTTATCATTTTTTTTAGTTTTGATGTAGTATAATTGGTTGTTTTTAGGTAGGTATAATATCCATTAATTTAAGGAGGTAACTAGAATCGGTACAGGCACCTGGTGCATAATACTAATACAAAATATTAACGAAATCATGATAGTAAATGTGCAAAGAATATGGGGAAAAGATGGCTTTTGGGTAAGTAAATAAAAGCAGACACGTTCTTGCTGAACTGATGTAAACTGCATTCTTCAGGTGCAAGTGTAACTTCCGACTAACTCTTTGCAGTCCTGTCTTGAAGGCACCAATATTGGGAATGAATTTACCCATACAAGCAATGCATGCTCTGTCCACCTTAATGGCCTGGTTATGAGTGATATGTTAATCCTTTTAAGGCCAGACATGCCAATCTGTTTGCTTCTTGAAAGAAAATGGAAGTCTGAATGTTAGATAAATACATTTAATGCAATTATTCTTTTGCTCAGTTGTGAATAATTGTAGTAAGTTAATGTTTTTCAATTTCCCTTCAGCTCCTTGAATGGCTAGACCTGACAGATTTAATGAAAAGTAGATGTGGCATAAGATAAACTTGCTGCCAACGATGTGGCATGCTTGGCAAAGATAGGAGTGACAAGACTATTAATTAGCGAGAATCTGTGTGGTTAAGCATGTGACGGTCGTGCCTCTTGTGGATGTCCATCTATAGGTTGATTGAAGCCTCAATGGTACTTTTTAATGTTATATATGGGAATTACTTGTTTATTTTCAAGTTTAATGATTACAATAAGTGAGTATAGCAGAATAGTTAATACAACCTCTTAGAGCAAGGAATCTGGACAAAGGCATGAATAAAAGTGGGACAAAGACCCAAAAACAGGGACAAATTTTTAAATATTGCTCTTACAAACTTAGAAAATTGATAGAATAACAGGTTTCATATTAGCATGAATTTTCTGAAGGGTATGAAGTCTGAAACTCAAATGTTTGTCATTATTTTCTAATTTCAGTCTTTGATTATTTGCCACTAATATACCAGAAAAAGCACACTTTTATGAGAAACAGACCAAAGATATGAGGCAAAAATGTGGACATTCTGTGAAAATCTGTACTGTTGACAGGCGTGATCTGAATGGAGAATGAGGAAAATAAAATTTATGTTGGAAAGTGACCGTGGGTGTTATTTGTGAGAATTTATAAGCCCGCACATCCATCTTCTTCTTTAGTGATAATTGGAATATTCTATCCAGGCATTTCTGGATGTGCACCAGTTCCAAGAGGTTTTTGTTTTTTTATTCTGGATCATCAGAGGGAAGATGTCAGGGGAGAGATAGAAAGAACTGTCTGGAGATTAAGGAACTAAAACGGCAAACAAAACTAAATGCCTTTATAAGCTTTGATCTTAATTACACAGAAAATTATAAGTGTGTCTTGAAATTTAAACAAAATATTAGGAGTGTGATGCTATTTGTTTGGTATAATCATGTGATGTTTTAAATGAGAGAAGGAATGTTTTGAATTTTAACAGTCTGATGAAGTCTTATTAATATGTCAGATGAAAGAAAGTGCTTAGTGTTTCTGTGTGAATTTATGATTAAATAAATTTAACTTGTGTTTATGAGCATTGAATCTTCATTATTTTCCTGCACATTTCAAGTTACCTAAGTTATTTTATGCATTTTCTTTTTTTATACCTAGTATTGTCTGTACATTTCAAAAGAATTACTTTGTTTGGGATACTTGTTAATTTCAAGCACTGCTACTGTAGGTCTTACATGGCTTGGCTGCCACATCACATACTCACTTGCTTAAACACCATTCACATCTGTTTTCTGTTCAATGCTCAATACCAGAGTGAATAACTATGTATCATCTGGAAAAGTAATTTATCCTTTCTTTCCAGTCTAGACATATTACTTTGATTTATTGGCATAATTTTCATTTGTTTTTACAGAAGCTTCAGGATTATTCTCAAAGATTTATAATTTGAGCACGTCCAATTGTGTCTCAAAAGAAATGGGCACAGATATTGTCTCCATTGAAGCAGTAGTCTTCACTCTTCCATGTCTGCATTTTTGTCAAATGAATGCAAGTACATGTGGAGAGTAACTTTATATTTTTTCGCTGATCATGTGCTCCTCTTTTGGAGTGACACAGTAAGTTTAGTTTGAAGTGTAACTCAAAATAATCTAACAAGGTGATACAAAACTTAAGTCATTGCTTGCAGGATGTATTTCTTTCGTAGCTTATTTTGTGCATTGTAATAAGCATTACTTCAGGCCTTGTTTAGTGGCCATAGTTCACAGACTTTCCCAGAAACATACTCATATTATGATGACCAGGAAACTGTGATTAAACAGCTGTTTTCTACTTATACATATTGTGTGCTCACCTACCTGGATACTTGGAGCCTTCTGATTTCTGCTTATTTATGAAGAAGAAAGAAAATGAACTAATCAATCAAGTTGATTGGGAAAACAGTATGCCTACTCAATAAAGCAGCTTTTATTCTGATTTCAGGAGCAATGTCAATTCAATGCATTACTGAAAAATATCCCAGTATTTATTTTGCAGAATAACAGAAAGACAGCACAAATGCAGCTGTATAACAGCTGAACAAATCCTTACTATACAGTGCTATGTATAGGTATACTCTGCCAAACAGTTGTCATGTAGCGAGTTGTAGTTGTATGTTGCTAGAAAGAAAGAAAGTGAAGCAATAAATGCCCATGTTAAGTCAAATTATTTAAATTCTTTTTGAAGTAAGTGGGTAAGATAATTTTCAGGTAAGTCGCAGAGAGTTAGTAGAGCAGAAGGATAGCACAGTAATTTTCAGTTGTACAGGCAAACCCCATTCAGCCAAGTTAATGCATATACTGAATGAGTATTATGCTTTTCATTAGAACAACATGGAAAGATTGCCTTTGTTCAGCTGCAACTCTCATTTGACATTTTCAAAAGGTTTCCTCACTAGAATAAATTGCTTGAAATACAAAGTTAATAAACTGATGCAAAATAATTTAGAAAATTTAACATGGTATTATAATTTTGGGCACATAATCTATTGGTACTTTTGAATATATATACATTAGCAAACTACATTTTCTCACCTGTATAAAGATGATATATTCTACAAAATGAGTCACAAGGTATGCTCATATAAAATGACAGCCAGGAAAGGAATAAAAATGTGCGCATTTATTGAAGTTATATAAGAGCTTTAAACAATGTACCTGTAACATCTGCAAGAAGCTAGAAGCTGAGCAGCAAGGAAAGAAAATACCTGCTGCTTAAAAGATGCATTTAATGGAGAAAACATTGGAAGCTTGCGAGTTCACATGTTGTGGCAGACAGAAAAATGTATGTACTTAATCTTTAAGCAGAAAATGTCTCACTTCCATCCCCTGATGCGGTTATCTTCTGTTATTATGTTTTACTCAGGCTAGTGCATGCTGAATAACAAACTATGAATCCCCTACTTTAAAATATATGCTTTGTCACCACTGAATATTCTTTATTCATACATACTAGTATCACGGCATTCTTCATTACTGACGTGCAATTTTTAATACCTTGCTGCAGACCTTCTATCCATTTTTTTCCAACTTTCACACATACTGTGGCTATTAAAAATGGTTGCCCATACATCATCAGTAAATCACTTGTGCTGTTTTCTGCAAGAAAAGTAAGCTTCAGAATCTCAGTGTGACAGTATTTTCCTTTTATATTGACTTAATTTCATTATTGATTTTCATTCATTTATTAAGTATTTGCATGGCACAAAACACATACATGTTTCTTTTCTGTCTAGTTCAAAACACAGGAAGAAATCCTTATAAATGCTTTTCACAGAGAAGTGCTGTTAAATGTCTGGACTAGAATTTTGTGTAGTAATTAGACAAGAACATTTTTATTGATTTATTTATTTATTATGTTATGGAAGAGCTGTTATCACAAAAGGATATTTTGCTACAGAAGAGATTTTTGCTACAATAAAATAGAGCCACAGAAACTAGGAAACCGATGCTAGCTAAATGAAATTTGTGAGCAAACCAATTTGTCCTGGGGCATTTTTGGATGAGGGTCAGGTAGGAATAGTAATGGGAGTTAAGATGGTACTGGAAGAAACTTAAGGTGGTGTGGATGGAAGGGTTAAATTGAGAAAGTAGGAGGGTTGGGAGGAAATGAGATAAGTGCAAGGAGGGCTTCACCAGTTTTGCATGAGTGTAACTGGGTAAGGGATCAGATTTTGGGGAGAACTTGCTACCGCCCTCCCTCCCTCTTTCAGAACATTGAAGCTCATGTGGTTACTTTTATAGGATAGGTGTTTAGGCAGAGAAGAGTGGCAGGATTGGCCCTCTTCTATTCTTGCTTGGGTGTTGAATGTTTAATTCAGTGAGCTGGAGAATAAAAGTGAGCGATGGGATACTGCATGATAAATAAAATAAGTGAGCGAAGCTGAGGACACTACTTATTTGGTTAGGGTGAGCGAGGATACGCTGCCCTAGTAAATGGCTATATGGATGTTCATGCTGTGATTAATAAATTAAAATATTGTTCAATAAACTTATGTTTATGGAAGTTAATAAAGGTCATCAAATGTCATGTGGTGTGTTTATTGAAGGGGAACGGGACAGTTTATCTTTCTATATCTATGTTACTTCTACTTTTATAGGAATTTGACAAGGTAACAAGAAAAGAAAGAACTTTGTTAGCAATAAATGTAAACCATCCTAAATATAATAATTTAAGGGATCACTCTTCCACTCAAATAAGGAAATCTGAAAAAAGGACTAATTGGAAGTCCATAATATTTAATTCAAAATACATTATTTGTTAAAGTAAAAGGAGAACAGTAAAAGAACATGAAAACAGTAAAGCAACACTGTAAAACTATTGTTGTAATGTGATGCATGTTTGTGGCTTTGACACAGAGATCATTGCAGAGATACACTGGCAAATGTGGTGTTTTCTCAGCTGTAGACATTAGTCTAATATGAGAAAGAACATTATCTATGACAGAACGTCTCTGATAAGGATTCACAGGAGCAGTTTCTTGAGTAGAATCTAAAAATTTCAGAATGTATATCAGGGATGAGAACTCAATGAGAATAGTTGGTTCAAGCAAGGCTGACTTGCAGATCACAGCCTGCAATTATACTTCTCCTCCGTTTCTGTGTTATCTTGATACATACTGGTTGCTTTGTGGAAGAACAGACAATGAAGACTAAGGCGAATATAGGTGAACCTCACAAGATGGAACCTGCTGGAGGTAATATGAGATTTTAAATGTGAAGAAAGTACATTTGAGAGGAGATTTTTTTATGAGTAATATTTTAGTAAAGCTATGATGCTCAGAATACAGAAAAGATAAGCAGTTACTATGACTGTAAATGAGAGTGAATGGTTCCTGAGGGCTACAGATACATTCAGAAGAAGAGAAAAGGATACCAAATGTTATTAATGGTGTAATGAAGAATGGCCCAATTCACAAATGGACAGAAACAGTGCAGGAGATGAGTTTAAGCTCTGTATGGAATTCAGAGAAATACTACACAAAAGTCAAACTCTTGTGACTTTTATTCTGTTATGACATGTCATGAATGAGGCACTATGTCTTAGCTTTTATACTAAGGTTGAAATGGCACTGTACTTAGGGCTCCAGATTTGTCTGGGATGGGAGGATCTTTTATAGGGGAGCTAGTCTATATCAGGGTGATCATTTGTATCTATATGTGAGAAAAACCACAATATTAAATTATTGATTTAAGTATTCCATTACCAGGAATTTCAGTCATTCAAGGATATATTTCATTAAAGTAGCATGCAAATTCTGGTCAAAACTAGTAAATCTAGAGACTTAAATGTACACATGAGAATGAAATAATAGGATAAGTGGAAAAAGAGAAAAAAAACATTCACAATGGCAACATGGATATGCTCAACTTAATATCACAAACCAAAAAAAAAAAAAATAAAGGAAGAAGCTGAATGCCAGTACTTATGTGCCAGGTAAAAGTCTATAATGATGCCTGATGGAGGAAGAATGTCTTCATATTGTGGGACCTTTTGAATTATGACACATAATGCAACCAATCTACTCTCATTTTGTCAGTATTCCATCAGTATAAGTTAACTAAAACCACAAGCACCATGAATGTACCTAGAAATCACTGTGAATGCTCTCCAAGATAAAAAAAGCATATTACATTTGTTTAACGTAGCATGTGTCAAGGCAAAAACATTAAGGGTTGTAATGTTAAATCTGCCTTCCATTCATTTAGTGGATAGGAATTTTTTTTTTCTATTCCACAGACAGAACAAAAAACACTAACTAAAAATAAATAAAGAATAAAACTATAAAAGCCCAAACCATCCTCATTATAGATTCTGTAAAAGACGTAGTTTAAGGCCCAGTTCCCAAATGTTATGCTGATTCAAGGCCTTTCAGTCTAAAGACAGTCCTGGGAAAACTGTAGAATGAGTAATTTCACCTGAAGTAAAACAAGTGTGATGGTGCTCCAGAGAAGGTAATGAGCAGAAGCCCTCTAGAGTCTAAGCCAGTTGTATTTATCTCTGCCTTTAACAAAGTCCAAGACAAAGGCATTTTAGGTTACGCATGACTTTGCTAAGTGCAAGGAGAAAGTATATTCACTTTTCTTGTGTCTGTAAGTACATAGAGGCCCATTCTCTGAAAGTACTGTTTCACTTTTAAGCTTTTGAATGTATTGCCAGTATGAAGTATTATTAAAACAGTTTCAAGTACTGATTAAATAGGCTAGTCTGAGTTACGTAAAACCTGAAGAGTATGGACATTTGCTAGTAAACATGATTTGTTTCACTCAGAATCTGCCTGAATATTTCAAGAATGAGCTTCATGTGCAACCAGTATTTTCTCTTTGTGGTGAATTTTTATTTAAATAAATAGCAACTTCAGAATGGAAATCTGGCTGCAGTGACTCATTTGATTGTTACAGACAAATCAAATTCTATTTGTCTCTCTCTACAGATATATTTCATCTATATATGTGTGCATGTATTCACATACATGTTATATTAGTAAAACAGTCAACATGAAAATAATGAAAATAAATTACTTATTTATATTTGAAGTAAAGTGTGCAATAAATAAAAACATGCTAAAACTTATATAAAAAAATCAGATGAATCATGAAGACTTGCTGTACAATAAAGTAAAAGAACAAAAAATTAATTCTACATACACACACAATAAAGTCAATAAAAAATACAAAATAACAAGGATAACAGAATTGTATAATAGTGATAACTGATTGTAAGATGTGGATAATACTTGGTCTGCCCATGGTTTTGTTTGATCTCTCAGGCTTTCCTGTCATGACCACTGTGATGATGTGACACAGTGCCAGCTATGCCAGAGAGCGAGAGAGTGAGAGAGTAGGGCAGTACATGTCTAACATATGCCAGCATAACTAGCTGGAGTTTTGTAAACAATTTTATGTCCTTTGAATATCAAACTGATTTGTACAGATGCTTGTGTTAAAATGTATTTGTAAGGCTCCTTGTGTTAAAAATGTATTAACAGTCAGTCCTGCTGGACAGAAAAGAAATATGCATGTGTATCAAACTGTACTGCAACTGATGAAATGTATACATGTTAACAAAGGATGCTGGAAGGTAAGAGGTTAAGCTCAGCCCGGCTAACCTTAAGAAAAAAAATGTCTGAAATTAAATTAATTTATCAGTGTAGGCCATAACGATTTTATCTCACAGGCCTGAATGCAGCCAGAGATGCAATGTCTGGTCTAGGATGCTGTTCTTATTGTCCTTAGTGGTGAACTAATTGCTACCCTGGGGTGCCAGAAAATAGCTGGTTAGTCTTTGCATGAAGGATGAAAGGCTTGCTATTGTTTTAAAGATTCCAAATTCTGTAACAAGCCTTAGCAAAGTTATAGGTGTGTATTGTGACATATCTGATCCTGGATCAGATTTCTAGTGAGGGGTAGTGTGGGAACCGCAGAGTTAAGTGACCAGGTGTGATGTCATTTTGTAGCCAGCACTGAAACTGTATTTAGATACTAAAGAGAGATGTGATATGACACTCAGCACTCTGCTTTGGAACTGACAAGACCACTCACCCACTTCATCTTGCCTTGCTTTAGTAAGTAACTTAACTAGAGAACAGTAATTCCTCGGTCAGTTTGGAAAATATAGAGAGATCAGCCAAAAGTGTTGTTTTCTGTATCTGTCTGGGTCTTTCCATTTGTGTTATTTGTATATTTCCTGTGAATTGAAACTCTGGTGTTTATTGTAAATAGATATTCAGTATTTTAAGGTTTTTATTTTATTATTTATTATTAAATATAGTTACACCTTTCATTGTGGCTGGTCTTTTATTTTAACCTTTGAGACTAATTGCATTTGCTTAATGACACTGTGGCTTCATGCTCCTGAAAGTCTTGCTGATTGGATAACACTACTATTTGTATAAGTATTAATTTTACTAAGAGTAATTGGGTATCCTAGTAAGAGCCTTAAAATAACTGGCTAGTGGCAGTGAATCTACCTTATAGTCTGGGTGGAGGTGGTAAAGCAGGTAAATCTGTGCCATATTAACCAGGTGTGTGTGTGTGTGTCTGTGTGAAAATCAAATCTCAAAGAATGTGCATGTCAGTGTGTGTGTGTGTGTGTGTGTGTGTGTGTGTGTGTGTGTGTGTGTGTGAAAATCAAATCTCAAAGAATGTGCATGTCAGTTACTTTGAACAGGTACACAGAACACTGATTTCTGCATAGAGAACAGTGGAGTCTTATTTTGGGCCTGGAAAGGAAGTCCAGCCTCAGGACTGGAGTGTGCTTCCTGTGCGTTGTTAAAGGAAACTGTGCTTGGTGCAGAGAGCTGCATATGAAAATACTGTGAGTATCTATTTTTTGTTCTAACTGAACACTCCCCACTGGTGTAAGTGGTGAGGAATTAGTGTCCTTGATTATTGGCCCAGAGGAGGGATGTCACAACAACCATGCCAACCATGAGTAAACCTTGCACTGCTCACACCTAACCATTTCTTTATGGAACCAGATGGACCTTCCTTGTAAATAAATGCAAAAAAATAGATTAATGATAGTATGGAATGGAAGAAGAAAAGAGTGTAGGGGTCCCAGAATCAATCTTATTAGATGATGTAAAGCTAAATGGACAATTAGACCAAATAGCAATGGAGGCTGGCTGCATGCTAGGATGAAAGGAAGAGTGATCAGTTGTGAAAAATAATAAATTAGAATCCCTCTTTACAGGCACTTACTATGACTATACCCATATTATTGCATAAAAAAACTAATTAAACACTTTGTCATTCTAATAATAGTAAACAAAGACACTAGAATACAGGCAAGATATAATACGTTTTATTCGACCAACATAGGTTTTTGCAATTATCCAAGCTTTTGTGCTAAAGGAGCTATTCTTTAGAAGTTAAGTTACTGTTGTTGGATAAAATGCTTACCTATCCTCTTGTGCCAAGAAAAGAAATGCATAATTTCTTTCATATTGGCTAAAATAAGATCAGTGAAAATTTTTGTTATGGAAAGAAATTCTGCAGCTCAAATGTGCAGTATGAAAACTATACCATAGAGTTGGGTACACAAATTTGTCTTTCACACACATGCACTTACACACATGCACTTTCATACATGTACTCACATACACATGCACACACACACACACACACACACACACACACACACACACACACACACACACACACTTTGTATCTGTGTGTCTGCGTGTTCCTGAAACTTTATGTTCAGGCTCCGGTGTGCCCTAAAACTTAAGGTTTTCCTTGCATTCTACATTACAGCCATACTGACTTTAATGTATGATGCAGGGTGAAAAGGCTCACACACTGTTACACAGTTGAAATACAGACTGCTGAGAATGTAGAATTGGTGAGCTTTTAGATCAGAGCTAAAGCACATAGTATTAAATAAATCGATATAACTTTATAGTGTGCATTTGTGATAGTGCAGCAGTAAGCAGACAGTATCAGAAGATGACACAGACATACATGCCAGCTACAGAATGTTCACATTACCAGCAACATGGACCTTCATCTATCAGAAAATGCATTGTCTTCAAAAATAGAAATCCATTAAAAAGAGAAATGACCATGTCCTCCAAGCTCTGGATCATGGATATCAATCTCAATAATTACATACAATGTGGAAAAAGCTTTCACAGTTTTGTCATCATGTGCATTTTGTGTAGACCTTTGTAGACACAGCAGTTCAGGTAGGATGTGTTTTTACCATACTTATGTATGCTTGCATGTGGCTGCAGCCTGAGGTTTCTGCAGGCATAGGCATGGTATATCCAGACAAGTACATGCGAGTTTCTTACACATAGGAAGAGTTATGCGATATGTGGCCCATGATCATGACTTGTCAGATATTCTAGTGCAGGTGTATTTTCGGCCAACATTTACATCTGCTTCCACAATGATGTGCCTTGAACACTGCAGACAATTTCAGTCTATATTTGTTGGGCTACCATCTGAGAGATGTCTAACACACATGTATGTAGTATATTTTCATGCTTGCTTATATGTACCACACTGGAACATTCATTGAATTATGCATCCTTTTTTGTAATGCTTTGACAGCAGTGGTCTGCACATACTGACATGATAATTTTCTTGTCTTTAACTGGCATCTTATATGATGTCACATCTGTTGCTTATTATATTGAACAGACGTTACTGTAGCACATCACATAGTTTATACAATAGGAACTTATTTGATTTTGTCTGCCTTCTGTCTGATAGGTGTATCAATATATAATGATGTTTCACCTCCTGCATATACACCCCATGAGACTGTTCATGAGGCATGTAAGATAAGGGATGGTATACTTTGCTGCTTTTATGTATTACTTTTAAGATTGTGCCAGCCCAGTCATAATTCAGTTATGTTAGGACTCCTACATGTGATGTCTTAAATAGAAATGACAATATCATAAGGCAATTATATTCTTGGACATTGGCTGTTATGCTGCTATGGAAGCATTCCTTGCAAGTCACACTTTCACATTTTTTAAAATATTTGTCAGAATTTGAAATGTACATGTTATTGGCATGCAGATAACTTGGCAATGCATGTTAAGCACCTGTATTACTTTCTTTATTCTCAAGATATCCCACACACAAAATATCCTTGTATGGTCTTGCAGTTCTTATGACTGAGTGCAACACTTTGATGAATATGAATTTAAATGTATAGGGTAGAGCTATAAATGAGAAGATACTATTTCTATCTGGTCATATTCACAAGCCTTTGATAAATACAAAAATCATTCTGAATGGTCATTTATTTACCTGAATCTTTTAACTGTGGGTTAAACATGTTTCTTTATAAGGCAGATATCAAGGCTGCATTGTATGTTTCCATCCCTTACTGTTAATCGCTATTTTCCTTTCTCGGTTTGGCTAATATGACAATCTCCATTGTGAGTGATTTTGTTCTAACAGTAAAAGAGCACTACCTGATGAGCACCTCACTACCTGATGAGCATCTCACTACCTGATGAGCACCTCACTACCTGATGAACACCTCACTACCTGATGAGCACCTCACTATCTGATGAACATCTCCTTACTTGATGAACACCTCACTACCTGATGAGCACCTCAATACCTGATGAGCATCTCATTACCTGATGAATACCTCACTACCTGATGAGCACCTCACTACCTGATGAGCATCTCACTACCTGATGAGCATCTCACTACCTGATGAGCACCTCACTATCTGATGAGCATCTCCTTACTTGATGAACATCTCACTACCTGATGAACACCTCACTACCTGATGAGCATCTCATTACCTGAGGAATACCTCACTACCAGATGAGCACCTCACTATCTGATGAGCATCTCCTTACCTGATGAACACCTCACTACCTGATGAGCATCTCATTACCTGATGAATACCGCACTACCTGATGAGCACCTCACTACCTGATGATCACCTCATCAGTTCATAGGTAGATACTAGGCTATTAGCCCTAGGGCCTATATAAGCCTAGCCAAAAGGTACGCTGGATTTCACCACCCAAGAAAATTATTTTCCTGTGCCACTGTCGAGCAGAGCCACAGAAGTTATCCCCAGGATGAATTTCCTATCTCCCATCCAAATATCAAGATTTCTCTTGAAGAGTGCTAATGAGGAGCTTTGTTTGATATAGATAGGTACTTTGTTCCAGAGTATGGGAAATCCCTGGGACAGGAATCTATCCCTCCAGCATGTTCTGTTTATTGTGGTGAAAAGGTTTAGGTCCCTAGAGCATGTAGCTCAGAGGGATTGGGATTTCTTAAGTGAAGCATGTCCAAAAGCTCTGGGTTTGACATAGCTTTGTATGTTAGGCAGAGATTGCCTCTGAGTAGACGATATGCGACGGAGTAAAGCTGCAGTTTTTTGAGACGGTCTGCATAGGGCATCTGTTTGAGGCTGGTAATCCTCTTTGTGAGGTATTTCTGCAGCCTTTCCAGTTGTAGATGTCTTGTGAGGTACATACCAAGAGGGGCGTTGTACTCTATAATGGGTCTAATGCGTGATGAGTAGAGGGGAACAATGACCTCTTTTTTCGTGAATGAGAAACCTTTTGTGATGAGGTGTACCATGTGGAAGGATTTCCTGACTACTGTGGTGATGTGATTATCAAAGGAGAGACTACTGTCCACAAAATCGCCACTGTCTCTAAATACAACCACAAAGCATTCTATAGCTATGTCAAGAATCTCAATGGCAACACTCAGATCTGCTCTAAGTTACAGCACGATGGCACTAAATATACAGAACCAACTGATATTGCCAACATCCTGGAAGATAGGTTCAGTGCTAACTTTACCCCCCTCTCATCCTCTAAAGGGCCTACCTCTATACTGAAAGAATGCAAAGTTCCTGTACTCATGGCTGCACAGGTAAAAAACACACTAGACTGGATGTCTCGCCACTACCTGATGAACACCTTGCTACCTGATGAACACATCACTACCTGATGAGCACCTCATTATTTACTTGTGGCTCTTAAACCTCTTAACATGCTTTTTCCTACAAATAGCTGTGCTCTGTAGTATAGTGGGATGAAGTCCTGTGTCTATCCCAGATGACGAGTTCAGTTAGCAGCATGCTTCCTGGAAGAGTCGGGAATAAGAGGAAAGTGGTTTATGCAATATCGCACATTCAGCAGTGAAGGAAATGAGCATCCCATTAGAACAAAGTGATTGTGTTCAGGCAGTGGCTTGCACAACAATGACAATTTACACAGTAGAGGATGATAGGAGCATGGTGGTCCAAACTGGTGATGATGTGCATCATAGGCAAGAGTCAGGGAGGAGTTATGTGACAGTGTAGGGCCTAGGATTCCCTCACAATGATTTGGTTGTTCACACCAGCCATCAGTAAGTGGCTTAAGGACATATCCACAAAAACCTATAGATGCCTGTATGATTGCTGCTCAAGGTGGGGCAACAAAGGGTCAGCAGAGAGCAGGTAGAGATAGTATTGCAGGGAAATACATTAAGCATTAACTGTAACAACTTAGTAGCACAGAGAATCAGACCAATTAGCAAAGATTATAAACAAAAGGTAGCCATAATGATACTTATCAAGCAAAAGCAGCTGTTCTTCCTTTCAATTATTACATACCCTTTGAAAATCATCACTGATGTTTGTTTTGTTTTTCCACTGAGATCACTTCTTCACCATCAAGCCTCTCGTCTGGCATTCTCAGTGAACACATTTATTCCCCCAGGCTCAGGACACTGCTTTCTGTATTAGTTGAACACTGGGACAAAGTTGAATTTATCAGGTAAGTGCAGACATTTGGAAGGATCTGTCTGTGTTTTAGTTAGCCCTTATTCCCTATCCTGGTGTGATGAGGTACTGTCCATTAGGCTGAGTGAACTATGAAGAATAGCAAGACCATATGTTCAGACTGGTGTTCATAGGTCAACTATTCCTCTTCTGAGCCTTGCCCCAGCCCTGACATTATTAAGAAGTTAATATCCACCAGATCTCCACAAAGGACCATACCTCATACCTCACCCCTCCTTCTCTTCCAGGATAGGCACATCCATCTTCCCTACCCCACCATCAAGCACCCACGTAGCTAACTGAGCTCTGTTCATGTAGACCATAATCAGGGCTTCATCCATTTAGTCCAATAACAGGATGCTAATTTATCACGGATTTTGCGAACATTTAGAAATACTGTAAGTGATACATGTTTGATACTAAACTAGTTTATTTATGCTATGCATGACTTTACATAATTTGCATAAACTTTATTTTATTTGACAGTGTACTGTGCACTTCTTTTACATCTATAGCAATATACTTTTATTTTATATATTGTGTACATTCGGGCTGAGTCTGAAAATGGTTCATGGAAATGAGAGCCCTGCTTAGTTAAAAATTGTAAATAAGATAAAACAAAATAAATACAATAGCAGCATTCAGAAAAAGAGATCAGTTGAATAATTATTAAAAAAAAATTGTAACTTTAATTTACACATGCGCTGAAGCCATCTGTACTGAGCCTCCAATAGGGCAACCCAGTATTACAGCGGTTAATGTTGTCACCTCACAGTAAGAGCTTCCCTGGTTCGATTCTCAGCTGGGGTACCTTCTGTGTGGAGTTTGCATGTTTTCCCTGTGTTCATGTGGATTTCCTCTAGGTACTCCGGTTTCCTCCCACATTCTAAAAACATCTGTCTGGAGCATTTCTGCCTGGGCCTTCGCTGAAAATAGGCTCTGTCCTAGTTGGACATTCCCGGTCTACAAATGTTAAATAAATAAATAAATACAATTTTTAGCCCTTCTAAATCCTTTAGTGCTTTTTGAGGTCAGTGTAAATTTTAACTTTGCAGATTTTACAAACTCCAACTCAGTCAGGAAAATCAGTTAATTTCAAAAAAGTATAATTTACATTATGGTAAGTTATATACAGTTGTAATAAAAGAAGAGTAGATTGAATACCATTTCTCCATTCATGCTCCCAATCAAAATCTAAATGAAAGCTATGGATATTGGCATTCAGCAACATAAGTGAAGATACTTACTGCAGCATATGCACAAGTCCTTAAGCAAACACAGACTGAGTGCTTGTCTTAGTTAAAGGTGGTCAGTACAAAAGAAAAAAAAATCTGTCTATCTATCTATATGGGAGGTTGGCATAATGGTTAAGTTACTTACCTTAAAAGCAAAAGGTACAGTGTTTGATTCTTACATGAGGTAATTGGCTAGGTTTAAAATGGCCCGAAAGGGCAGTTAGCCTAGTACTAACCTACAAATCTGTGAACCTATATATCCATTGTCGCTGCATCAAAGTTATTGAATTTATGCAGACCAGTTAACTTTGTATTTTGCTTTTAATACTGAATCCTAACCAGAATGTAAGATTCTTTATACAGATTTAAGAATGTAAATAAGAAGAAAATGTATACATTTTAATGCACAGAACACAATAATGGAGTAATAGTTTTAGATACTTTAAGCTAAGTGTCTGTCATTTAACCCTGTTAAATTAACTTATTTTGGAAGTGACTGTAACAGACTTCCCAAAGCTAGTGCCAAGTACACTTACCCTTAGTTTCCTTAGCAATATCTGTGAGGAAAAAATGCTTCCTTACACGATTATTTATAACGTGGAGGTTGTTCTTTATTTCTAGACAGAAAGGTATTTATGCAGATTAACTTACAATTTTTTATAATTAATGGTAAACATTTATCTGGAAATATATCATTTTTTTGGGGAGAACGGAGTATGTAGCAGAAGAGTTCTGAGAACATCTTGGAAATCATAAGCATTTTAAATACTTATGAATATCTTGTGCAAAAATCAAGAATTGGTTCGACCGATGAATTTAGTCAAATATAACGATTTAAAACATTCTTCAGACTTGAAACCATTGATGTTGCTGTTATTGTTATAATTAACCTTTTAGTATCTCCCATAGTATTCCATATCTGTTATAAATACAACTCTCAGATAATTCTATACCTGCATGTATCAACTCTGATAATAACTGCAGAAAAAATCCATGATATACAGATATGAGCAATTAAAAGCAAACAGAAACAGCATGTCAATTATGTTATAATTGGGAACTTGGAAAAATGGGCAGTAGCTAAGACTACCTTAAGAAATTCTGTCTTAGAAAAGGTTGTATTAATAACAGTAATACTAATAATGATAATAATGTCATTAAAAAACAGATGTTTTAATAGAGCTTGTGGTTGGATTTCTTAACTGAGTGTAAAATGTGCTCCCCACCTGTTTAGGATGAGTTATGACATAAGAATCAAAAATGGAATTATAATAAGGAACTAAAATCTCTCCGTTTGTAGAGTTTATTTACAGTTATAATACTGTCCATTGAGTTTTTTTACAGGAGCAAACTATTTTATTGACTTTGGAAAATTTACTGCAGGCTGTGAATCCATAGAATACCATTATGTTAAGAAGAAAGGAATTTCACCAGCATGATATTATAGGGGACTTGCCCAGGGATAATTATTTGATTGATAAGTGGGACTGTTGAAATAGCACTTGATGTAGAAGTACATTAATTATTATACCATATCATGTTTTGCTAGTTCACTGTATAAATAATTAGTACAACACATTCATCTTTATCCTGCGGGAAAGCGTCTCCACATTAATGAAGCAATAAAGTCGTGGCACTGAGAACTAACCACATTAAGTGACCAGCTTTGACCTACCAGATTTGTTTAACTAATTAACCACTAGTAGAAACTTTACACACTTCTAAATGTTAAATTACTGACAGAAACAGAATTTGGAAATGGACAAAATGGTGAATGCCTTAAAATACTGTTTATTACAAACTTCATTTTATTGTAAATTTACATCAAGTTCCTAAGGTTGTCAGCAGGAAAACAGAGTGACATGGGTATGTTGAGTTGCATTGGTGCAATCTCTAACGTATCAGCTATCTACATTAGAAAGTATACATTATTACTTTTTTATTCCACAAATAG
Source organism: Protopterus annectens (assembly GCF_019279795.1). Taxonomy (NCBI): domain Eukaryota; kingdom Metazoa; phylum Chordata; order Ceratodontiformes; family Protopteridae; genus Protopterus; species Protopterus annectens. The sequence goes on along the minus strand of NC_056743.1, from coordinate 468,279,202 downwards.
GTTGTGGTCAATGGCAGTTCTGAAGAAGTTGCTGTTAAATGTTTTTGGAACGAATGTGCTTAACTAGTTGTTAATAGATGATTAATTTTTCTATGTTGGATTCGTTTTTTGGTTCCTCAATCGCAGTGTACCCTTTAGGGGAGGCACAGAATTACCAGCTGTTAACATCCTTTTGTAAAATGGTGTAGATGTCATGTGGAGACAAGAGCTGCAGTTCCAGTTTGCAAAATCGGTCTCCCTCACATGTAGATGGTACAAGTTGCATCCAGGATGAATGCTTTCACCTTCACAGGGGCACACCTTACAGAACATTGTCAGCAAACATGCTGAGGATGCATTGGAGTCTAGTGAGAGTGGTTGTAATTCTGCATGATGTACAGATGTGTGGGATCTAGTGAGAGTGGTTGTAATTCTGCATGATGTACAGATGTGTGAGATATAGTGAGAGTTGTAATTCTGCATGATGTACAGATGTGTGGGATCTAGTGAGAGTGGTTGTAATTCTGCATGATGTACAGATGTGTGGGATCTAGTGAGAGTGGTTGTAATTATGCATGATGTACAGACGTGTGGGATCTAGTGAGAGTGGTTGTAATTATACATGATGTACAGATATGTGGGATCTAGTGAGAGTGGTTGTAATTATGCATGATGTACAGACGTGTGGGATCTAGCAATAGTTGTAATTCTGCATGACGTACAGACATGGGATTTAGTGAGAGTGGTTGTAATTATCCATGATGTACAGACGTGTGGGATCTAGTGAGAGTGGTTGTAATTATGCATGCCATACAGACGTGCGAGATCTATAATCTTATTACTAAAAGCAGAGAAGAATGTGGTAGGAGGGGGCACACTACACATGCAGGCGACATCTGTCCTCCTTTGATGGTGAAGCATCTCTGCAAGGTATTTGTCCATGGTTTGCCCATTATGGGAATGACATCAGATGGACATACACACAACATTCTGTTGCTTTGCTGGCAATTCTTTAACTTCTTCAAACTTTTAAGCTGTACTGTTAATTAGTTACAATACTAAAGTGTGAATGCAATAGGACGCTAGTGTTTGCATTTCTACTTGTTTCATGAGGGATCACAGCAGGGCTGCTGTAATCTGTATTTTCTCCTATGTGAGTACTGGCTGTGCAATGCTCCTATATGTTACAGATGCCTGATGTGGCTTATCTCTCTTTGCTGTGATACATAGAAATAAGCAATATAGTTCACAATAACAGTAAACTGCAGTGTACTCCTTATTTACTATCTATGTCTTCATCCAGCACCTTTACCACTTGGAATTACAAGCATCTAAATGAAATGCTGTAAAATATGAGCCTGTGGATTGTGAACAAGTTGACAAGAAGGGAGAGCCACAAGATGATTTGTCACTCGGGGCAATCCCCAGAGTACAGTCCACATATATTTGAAAATGAAGAAAGGTCCTCCAAAGTTGATGACAAAAATAAATAAATGAACGAATAAATAAAAATTGCAAACATGCAGTCAGATGCTGTACAACTAAATGCTTTTTTTACACAGCCACAATATCAGCGGCAGATGGAAAAAGGAATGTTGTTTCAGCACTCTCACCCATGCCCCCTAACAGCTTGTCAGTAGTGCAGCTACCCCCTTCACTCTGCCATAGCTACTTATTTATTCAGATAAAAAAGCACAAAATATGGTGATGCAATGTGTTTAAAAGAGTACCTAAGGGATCTGTTTTTAGGTACAGACTTAGACAACATTTATTTGCCAAATTCTCCACAACAGATACATTGAGTTATGTCATCTATGCAGTGGAAAATGTTATTAAATGTTCTCAGTGAAAGTCCTTTACTTGTGTATTAATATGGCTAATAAAGGAGCTCAGGAGAATAATTAGTATTAAGATTACTGACCCGTTGAAAATATGAGAGTACAGACTAGTTCTTCCTTTTATTTCAGATATACTTGTAAAGTTGAAATACTATATATAAGGCTCTTGATGTTTGTCTGACTGGTGAATCTTATTCAAATTTCTAAAATTTATTATATTTTACATTTGATTGCCAGTTTAGTGAATTGCCTAAAGACAAGTTATAGCCATTATCTTTAGGGACAGACTGTAAGACATATGCCCCCAAACCTGACGTCAGTGATCCCACTTGTAGAATCTGAGCTATATATTGTTTTATTAAGAATCAGAAAAATCTGAAAAATAGTCTTTAAGATTCCACTCTGTGAAAGTAAAAACTGAAGGTCGTAATAGTACAGAGAAGAGAAATGATGGGAAAATGCATTATGACTGAGCTGCCTTATTGAGGTGCTTTGTGTATCCCTTTTTTCCTCTTTTTACTTGGTTATAAAGGGTGAGGGCACCTTAGGAATGCTTTTGATGCATTCACAAGTGAGCTGCTTCTGCATTTCTGCTTAAGCATGAACATCTAACAATGTGCCAAACTTAACTCAGCAAGGGCCCACGGGGAAATACAATGGAATGAGTTCATGGTTTCCTGAGATAATCCCTACCTTATGATTCCAAATTTACTCTTTGTAATAGAGGTGGAAAGGTTCCAAAACCTTCTAAATGGTATACATAGTTTGCCAACAAAGGTTTTGACTTCCGCTCTTTAAAACTTAGTTTTTCCATTAGATTTGATCAGATACCGTATAACCTACATTTTATTTGGTTTGATACCTTATAAAAAGGCAGGCCTCCTTCAGCGTCCTTTCATGCTGGCACACAGTACTTTTAAAGAATACTATCCTCAGTTTCATTCTCATAAACTTTCTGGTGTAAAGAACTCTAGAACTCCTCTAGTTTTAACAGCATCAGTCAGTAAAGCAGTGCCCAGGTGTTTGGCTCATCCCTAGTGCTTAAGCAGTGTTAATTTTCTTCATTTATTCTTGTGGCTTTGAACTTGACCAGCACAGACTTCCCAATGGTTCTCTCCCTCCCCAATACCACAGTATAAAGCCATTCCTATACATATTTTATACTCAACTTTTTCTACACTCTTTTGGATGAGGATTTTATACAGGCCACCCACAGATTTTTAGTCATGAACTTCATCACTTTTCAAGTTAGTGAGAAAATAAAATAAAAATAATTTAAAATGTAACCCTCAGTATTTCCTGTAAGGAAACATGAAGTATTGGTTCCGTATGGTAAATCTTCTGTATCCTGCTAAAAGCTGGTTTACTTTGTAAGATTTATTAACTTTAATAGCAAAACATTTCTGTATATTGAACTTCAAATTTGTATAGACAAATGTTTAATATACTGGCAGCTGAAATGTGAAAAGTACCGCGTGAAAAAGTTCAAAAGTGAAGGTAATAGGAAGCAGAGATGTCTGACTTCTGAGGTGTGAAAATGGGACTTGGAAACGACACCGGGAGATGCAGAATGAGTCAACTGTAATGGACGTGTTGTGGTGCGTTCATCATTCCTGTCTATTATGTGAAATTTCACATTTTATAAATGTATTCATATGATGGATGCAGCACTTATAGCTTATAATAGGCCCTACATGGGATAATGAAAATATATTGAGTCATAATGCAAAATGTGGGCTAAACGTCTTCAGAACTCACTGTAAGCACTACATAAGCTGCAAATTACTACAGCACTCAACTTTCCTCACTTGTCTAGTGGAAAGCAGTTTTTAGTACTTGATAAATAAACACCTATCCAGGCATGTCTAAGGGTCAGCTCCCAGTGATTTCTCCTGTTTACCTGATGAATCTGGGCATCTTGGGGCAATGCAGCAATTGCCTCATGTACACAGACAGCCCTCTCCTCCTACCACCCAACACTACAACCTGGGAGAGATGCACTTATATAGCTAAACTGGAAGCAAAGCTCTCTTCACCCAAGACTGGACTAGACAGTCAAGAGGAGAAGGTAAACACTTGCACCACACCACACTCAGCACATAGTCTCTCAAAACCTACACCACCAAAACACACACATAAAAACACAAAACACACACCTCCATTAACGGAGGCTCTCAATAAAAACCTGCCCAAGCATCAGGGACATCCAAAGCATAAACGCAAGCAAACTCCACCCCCCAACACAATCCAAATGACACATAGCCCACAAAGTCAGTGTGCCACTCAACCACAGCCCATAAGGCATAACAACGTACCCAGCACTCTAGTCATAGGTGACTTTATAGTCAGGCACACTGATGTTCCACTCACTAGACAAAACATGGAGAAAGTTACTGTCAGCTGCCTGTCAGGTGCCAGGATCCACCACATAATGCATGCACTCAGGTCACTCCACAATAAGTACAAATATGACACAGTCATTGTCCATGTTGGTGTGAACGACCTGAGATGTACCTCCCTGGACTACATGAAAAGAGACATGGAGGAGCTGTCCAATCTTGTATCCCAGACAGGTATGACCCTAACCATGAGTAGCATCCTACCATCACCCAGAATGATACCACAGTACAAGGACAAAATGATTGACTTCAACAATTGCCTAAACTTCTGGTGTCATTCTAAGGGGATTCAGTATTTGTCTGCCTGGGATGACATGATCGACAGACCACGATGCTTTGCCAGAGATGGCTTGCACCTGTCGCCCTTCCGATTCCGGATAATGGCTAAGGCTCCTGCCACCCCTATAGTGCCTTTCTTAGGCAAGGTTCAAATGACAAATTCACCACCATAACAGGTACAAGCAAGCAAAATCTGAGGGTAATGCTACTCAATGCTAGAAGTCTAAACCTCAAAATGCACTCACTCAAGGCACTTCTTAAAATGGAGAACATTGACATCTGTGCAGTGACAGAGACCTGGTTCAAAGCTCCAGAGAGCACCCCTGCATTACCAAGTGACAATTCATACCACACCTTTCGGCCACCTAACCCAGAACCAAGCACTAAAGGTGGAGGTGTGTCTATATTCATTAAGGATATCTACACCTCCAGGCTAGCTGCAAAGCATAATGCATCCGAGATTATCCAAGTGCAACTAACTCTGGGCAAGACCGCAGTCCAAATTGTAGCTTGCTACAGACCCCCCACCATGCCCCAGGATTCCCACTCCTCATTTCTTGATACACTGGAAAGTATTAGGGTACAACCCAATGCCCTAATAATGGGCGATTTTTAACTACCCCACCATTAACTGGGAAAACTACTCATGTACCAACTCTTTTACTCAACATTTTCTAGAATTCATAAATTCCAACGCCTTGGATCAACTTATTCACACCCCGACCAGGGGCAGCAATATCCTAGACATGGTCATTACCAACATGGGAAACTGGTGTTCCACACCAGAGGTCAATTCTTCATTGGTCAGATCCGACCTCAAGCTAATCAGCCTAGACATCCACATCCCACCCCCACCCTCAATTAGGGAAACCATTGTAAAATACTTCTCCAAAGCCAACTTCACACTTCTTAAGACAGAAGTGGCAAACTTCACGACACCCATGCAGATGGACAATAGAGGTATGACTGCTGAATCCTACACAAATGCACTTTATAAGCACTTACACGAGTGCATGGATCATGCTATCCCTAATAGAAACAAGATGTTATCCTCCAAAAAAAAGAAGCCAATCTGGTGGTCCTCTGCCATAAACAAACTCTACAACAGAAGAAAGAAACTGTTGCAAAAAAGAGTAAAATCCCATGACTGGAGGAACTCCCTGGTCAACCTCAGTAAGAAGCTAAGATCCCTCATAAAATCCTCCAAAGCTAGTTACGAAAACAGAATTGCCACTGACTCCAAAGACAACCACAATGCATTCTATAGCTATGTCAAGAATCTCAATGGGAACACTCAGATCTTCTCTGAGTTACAGCACAATGGCGCTAAATATACAGAACCAACTGATATTACCAACATCCTAGCAGATGGGTTTAGTGCTAACTTTACTCCCCTCTCACCCCCTAGAGGGCCCATCTCTATACTGGAAGAATGCAAAGTTCCTATAATCACAGCTGCACAGGTAAAAAACACACTCACCAAAGCCAAGAACACAGCATCCATGGGACCTGACAATATCCCAGGCTGCATTCTACACAAACTACAGAATGAACTGGCACCCTACCTATGTACCATGTTCAATCATAGCCTCACCTCAGGCTTTGTACCCACTGAATGGCACACCGCAACTGTTATCCCACTCCACAAAGGGGGAGCCACAACGGACCCCGGGAACTACCTCGCCATTAGCCTGACGAGCCTGGTCTGCAAGGCCATGGAACCAATCATCATGGAACTCATAAACAAAGACATTGGTAATCTCCAAACTCTGGACCCTACCCAGTTTGGATTTGTAAAAGGCAGTACATGTCTCCTAAACCTGATTGACTTCTTTGAAGCAGTCACCAAAGCCATAGATGAGGGTAAAATGGTTCTCACAGCTTATCTAGATCTCACTAAGGCTTTCAACACCACCCCCCACTCTGAAATTATAGATAAGCTCACTAAACTAGGTATAAATCCCTATGTCACAAGACTGGTTGCCAATTGGCTCATGGACATAACCCACACTGTGAAAGTAGCGGATTCCAAATCCGACTTCAGACCAGTGACAAGTGGAGTACCACAGGGTTCAGTCCTGGGTCCTCTCCTATTTGGTATCTACTTCTCTGAAGTGCAGGCTAACGCAGAAGGTCTTTGACTAACAAAGTTTGCAGATGACTGCAAACTAGGAGCCATAATTGAAACTCATAACAATGTGGACAGACTACAAAAGGGCCTCACTGAGACAGATACCTGGTGTCAAAGCCATGGCCTGAAGCTCAATGCCAAAAAGTGTATTGTCATCCCCTTTGGTACAACCTATGTACCCATGAACTACCACATAGCTGGTAGTCTACTTAATGCCGAAAATGTGATGAGACCTTGGGGCACAGGTGTGCAGTAGTCTCTTCTTTGATAATTACATTGCCACAGTGGTCAGGAATTCCTTCTGTGTGTCATCTCATCACAAAAGGATTCTCATCCAGAAAAAAAGAGGTCATTGTTCCCCTCTACTCATCACTCATTAGACCCATTATAGAGTACAATGCCCCTTTTGGTATGTACTTCACAAGATATCTACAACAACTGGAAAGACCACAGAAATACCTCACAAAGAGGATTACTGGCCTAAAACAGCTGCCCTACCCAGACCGTCTCAAAAAAGTACAGCTTTACTCCATCGCATATCGCCTACTCAGGGGCGATTTCTGCCTAACATACAAAGCTATGTCAAACCCAGAGGTGTTGGACATGCTCCACTTAAAGAAATCTCAATCCCTCTGAGTTACATGCTCTGGAGACCTAAACCTTGTCACCACAATAAACAGAACATGCTGGAGGAATAGATTCATGTCCCAGAGACTTCCCATACTCTGGAGCAGACTACCTATCTATGTCAAACAGAGCTCCTCATTAGCACTCTTCAAGAAAAATCTTGATGATTGGATGGGAAATGGGAAATTCACCCCAGGGATCACTTCTGTGGCTCTGCTTGACAGGGGCACAGGAAAATCATTTTCTTGGGTGGCAAAAGCCAGGGTTAATTTTTTGGCTAGGCTTATATAGGCCCTAGGGCCAATAACCTAGTACTTACCTGTGAATCTATTAAGAGGAAATTCAAGACATAAAATGGATATAAATGCTAATGTGAAATGTAGTTTGGCAATGTATGCTTTCTACAGCATGAATGCATGTATGAGTATTTGAGGTAATATAACTTTTTAAAGTACAATAACTACAGCAGTAAACATTTGTAGTATCGAAGGCAGAATTAATCATTGTTAAATATGCCTACATGTTGAGAATAATTGTAGAGAAGTACACCCTTACATGTACATGAAGGAAGCAAAAAATGGCACACAAATCCATTCATCCATCCACAGCCCCTTTGTTACATTTCTGCACATGGGGTTGAGGTGTTATTTCAACTGTGACAGTCATCTAGAGGCAAGATACACTCTCTGGGGTAGCTAGCCCTACCAGGTTGCTGTTCCACAGGACAGACACACATCTATGGCCAATTTAGAATGACCAATCCACCTACTGCATTTCTTTGGAATATGGGAGAAAACTGGCACACCTGGAGGAAACCCATACTAACACAGATAGAACATGCAGACTCTCTACAGAAGGCACTCTTGGTGTGAGGCGACAACACTATCCATTGCATCACTGTGCCCCCCTTCCACCACACAAATATATACCAGAATTATTAATATTTATTTATTTAGTGACATTTGTTAATCGGGTAAGTCCAGCTGGGCTTGTGGCCCATTTTCTGTGGAGACACGAGGAGAAAAGCTCCAATACACAATACAGTTTACAGAAAAGTGACATTATATACATTCATAGTATGTTAAGAAATTGGTAATACAATAATAATAGAAATTCAACCAGCAAAATACACACTTGTAGTTACATCTATTCTGCCTTTACAGACTAGAGATTTATTTACATATTTACAACAAGAGTTTGGTTAATTAAAATGAGAGTAAAGTAGAGAATTATCTGCTGATAGAGGGAATATATTGTTGAGAGTGGGGTTATAGACATGGTTCCCAAGCAGAAGTTAGGTTGGGGCTTGGCAAGGACAGATTTTGGCATTAAGAAGATGATGTTTGAGCTTTTTCTTTAAAGTGAGATGGGGGAATGATGGAACATATGTCTCTAGGAAGTTTGCTCCAAGTTTGGTTAATGGAGTGTTTATATAAGAGTTTGCCTTCTACTCTTTTAGGTTGGTAGGTGTGAAGTAGGTTCTGATTGGAAGCATGGAGAGTGCAAGAAGGTTTATAGATAGAAATGAAGGAAGAGAAAGAGCAGGGCAAGATGAAGGTTTGTAGAGAATGAAGTGTAGCGTTTAAAGTTGTGATAGCAACAATAAATTGGGCAATTCAAGCCAGTGGAGAGATGAAAGGACTAGGCAGTGATGTGTATTGTAAGTAGAGTTTGTGATGAATCTGGCTATCTTGTGAGTTTGTTGGAGTTTGTTAAAGGTTGCTGTTTGAATGCTGGTGAACACATGGGCAGCATAAAGAAGGGAGAGAAGGAGAAGAGCATGTCTAACGAAGAGTCTAGCATTTGGAGTTAGGAATTTTTTGTTACGATAAAGTAGACCTAGATTCTGGTTTGTCTTTTTTACACTTTGGAGAAGGTGCATATTAAATTTTAGTTCATCATCGATGATGACTCCAAGAAGTTTTGTGTGAGCTTCAGGTTTAGTAGTTGTGTTATTAGAAGAAGTGATAGAAAAGGAGGATTTGTGGTGAGAAAGAGATCGGGGAATAAATAGTAATAGTTTGGTCTTTTTAGGGTTGAGGATTAGTAGGTTACTGGTTAGCCACTGTTCGGTAGCTAAAAAGGTATGTTAAGTGAGTGCATGGAGTTCAGAGATGTTGTCTGAGATGGAGATGAGAGTGGAATCGTCAGCATATTGGATGAGCGAGGATTGTTTACAAGATGTGTGGAGGTCATTGGTGAAAATATTGAACAGAAGGGTCCAAGGATGGAGCCTTGGGGAACTCCAGTTGGGATAGGTAAGAATGGCGAAGAGGAAGAGAGCCATTTAACAGACTGCTGTCTGCTGGATAAGTAGCTGGAGAACCAGGCTAGGGAGGAGCAAGATAGATTGAGGCTTGCAAGTTTATATAGTAATAGGTGATGGGATACAGTGTCAAATGCTTTGAAAAGGTCTAGGAAGAGACAAGAGATAAGTTTGTTGTTATTCAGGGCCTCAGCAATGGTATGGGTAAAGGATACGAGGGCAGTAGTGGTACTATGGTCGGGACGAAAACCATGCTGGGTGGGTGTGAGAAGATTGTGGTGGAGTAAGTATTTTAGAAGTTGTGAGTGGATGCATTTTTCGAGAATTTTGTAGGGGGGGATAGGATAGCTATGGGACGATAGTTAGATGGGTTTGTGGAGTTACCACCTTTGTGTAGTGGTATAGTGAAAAAGGATTTCCAAAGGGTAGGTACATTGGATTCCTGAATGGACCTATTGATTAGTATAGACACTGGGTAAGCTATTGAATCAGCTGCCAGTTTGAGAAAGGTAGGAGGTAGATTATCAGTGGAAGGAGAGCAGGGCTTAAGTTTGAGAAGAAGGGATCAGATGTAGGAAGTAGGAACAGGGCGTAAGGAGAAAGTATTAGCCTTTGATGGGTTGGGATGGGTAATCAGTGGAGTAGTGTTGCCATTGGATGGTAAGAGTGCTTGAATAGTGTCAATAAAGTGTTTATTAAGTAGGATCGTTATTTCCAGAGGGGTTGTATTTGGGTAGGGGGCGGGGTTTGAGAGGTAGCCTGGAGAAAGAATTTTATTGATGGTCGACCAGAACTTATGAGGGTTGGATTTGTTATTGAGTTGGGCAGTGGAAAAGAAAGACTTTTTCTCAATATTAATTTATTTCTTAGTAAGATTTCTAAGACGTCTATAGTTAAGAAGTGAGGGTGATTCCTTAGTTTTGATCCAGAATTTCAAAGCTTTATCTCTTTGAAGCATAAGGGATTTAGTTTCTTTAGAAAGCTAAGGAGCATAATTGGAATTTATTCTAATATTCCTAGATGGAGCTAGGGAGTTCAGAATATTCAGGAAGATGCTATTGAAACTATTTGCTGTGTCATTTAGAGAGATGTGTTTAAGTAAAGACCAGGCAGTTGAAGATAGAATAGCACTGATTTGGGTTGTATTGAAGTTTGAAAGTTTGCAACAGTCTCTATAGAGGACAGGTTTGGCAGGTTGGGAGGTATATCTAAGGACAGAGGTGTGTAGGTGGTCACTAAGTTGGTCTGGTAGAGTAGTAGGGTTGCGATAAAGGTTAGAGGAGTTGGTTAGTATCTAGTTACAGAGCCAGAAGTTAAGTTTTTGTGGAGTCGAGTTGCGGAAGTTATTAGTTGATGGTAACCATGCAGATTTATACTAATTTGAGGGGACTCATTTTTGAGTTTGGACCAGTTTATGTTGACATCTCCTAAGATGAGGGTTTCATAGGGTATATTATGGAAGAACCAGGATAGGATTTTCTCTAAGGTGGGCAGGTTCTTCCCAGGAGGGATATAGATGGAGGCAATAGCTTGTTTTTTGTTTTGTGTGGGTTTAAGTGGCAGTTGACAATGATGAGTTCAGCTGGGTGATACTTGGGTATGGGTGTGAGAAGGTGGGAGAGGTTGAAGTAAGTAGAGTGAAGGATGGCTACCCACCACCTTTTTTTGGGAATCTATCTGAGCAGTAGATATTATAGCCTGGTGGGATAATTTCTTTGTTAGAGATATGTGGCTTAAGCCACGTTTCTGATAAACAAAGAATGTGAGGGATTGTATGGGTTATCCTAGCATGGAATTCAGTAATATGACTCATTTTCGTATAAGTATTATCATCGGCATAATATTACTACAATGTAGATATAATTCATGTATATCACATTGTAACAAGTGAACACTCATCATACCTCAAATAACTATTTACTGCTTCACAGGTCTGTGAAGTTAAGGGTCAGGGCCTAATCAGAGTCATTGCAAACTTGGACTTAGTATATATGCATTCCCCATATTCTGTACAATAGTCTTACAATTTTGAAGATTGCGGTGATCATTAAAATTATGAAAGGGAAGCCCATCCTATGTGTGAACTTCACACATACACTTCAGTGAGTCACTGCAAGACCAAAGGGAAGCCTGGCATGTTTTGCTATAAAACAATGGCAAATGAATACCCATGCAGGCAAAAATGGTTCTGATTTGGATTAAAGAACATAAATCATATGACTTCATATAAAAATGTATCAATGTAACAGATTCTCTTCTCTTTGATAGTGCATGTACCTGTGGAAATCCATAAGACATGAATACCATAGCTTTCCAAGGAATTCTCTGGTTATTCCATTTAGTCAGCATTTTGCTCTGACTAACCCAGTGCTAGACACCATTACTATCACTGTATGGATTCTGGAATGAATTTAGAGGTGTAGTTTGTTGCATCATTTACAGAAAGACAAATTCTGTCTCAGACTAACAAAGTACCTATATTACTTAATTTGCAATGTTTTGTGCATACTTATGTGCATATACACACATGCCTACACACAACTACATGCATATAGGTATGCATCTGAACCTTTTGGGAAATGGTCATATGTCCATAAACATGTATTCACTCACAATCGACACATCCACATCTATCCATGCACAACCACGTTCATATGCTTTCATTACAGAATCAAGGGTAAAACTTTGTGCGAGACTCTCAGTCTAGGATTATATGTAATTTGTATGAATAATACTTGTTTTAATATAGTGCGATGCCTGTTACAACACTGAGGAATGATTAAACAGCTTTAGAGACAAAATTCTCAAATTTCTGTCTCGTGGCAGACAGTTTTGCATTCTCTTCTCAGCAGCAATTTTGCTTTTGAAAATATTACAAATATGCTTAAAATCTGAGTAATTGCTGTGTAAAAAATCAGTATTAATACGACAAATAGACTTTTCATTACAGCGAAGAAAGTAAGAATGTGAGAAATATTACAGTCCCCATTATGTCCCCCCATGTCTGTAGTCCTAGCTCTGATTCTTACATAAATAACCTTTAAGAAGGGTTGCCACCTTTGTATCTTTCAAATAAGCCATAACCCTGCTAATGAAAACACAAACTTTGCCTCAGGGTAGGCACAATCTGAAGCACCAGATATGGATCCCTAAGCAAAGTGTTCCATTGTAATAAAAAGAGAATAAAATGCTTGTGAGAGCACATATCATATCTGGGATAACTGCCCCCCCCCCCCGAAAATATAGTGATTTCTGTGTACCCGTATATTGTTAAATTAGGTGAAAGGGAAGAAACAAATGATCCTAGTCATACCTTTCAAGTTACTGCTGTCGTACATCTACACATCATGTCTCTTCAGCCCTAACTCCAAAAGACAAATGCCATCTGAGTACAATCAAATGAGGACGAATGTAAAAGAACAAATAAAGCACAATAACAAATGTCTACCTATTGTTGTCAGATGTACATAGGCAGCATGCCTCCTTTCCCCTACCCCCAGAAGATATCCACCTATATATACATCTGATTTCAGTTGTGAAAAAAGTGAAAAAATAGCAATGTATTCCAGTCTGTTTCTCTTTCAGAGTACACTGACCCTAGACAAACTATAGTGATATTCTGTGCACACCTGTGAGGTGTGATTTTGAAGAAAGTTAATGAAATAATGACCACACTATTCACAGCGAACACACACAAGCTATGGTTAATTTCTGCATACATACCTCTGAAGTTTGACTGTGAAGAAAACTAAAGAAATAATGACCGCAACATCCCACCCCCCACTCGAGCTGTAGCAATCTCAGTTCCCACCTTTTAGTGGGGTTCATTTTAGAATGGATGGGGCCCACAGCTAAGGTCCCTACTAAGCTACTTATATAGAGTGATGGCCCCTGAAACTATGAAGTTCCAGATGTCATGTGATACAGTTTATGCCTTATTTTCTCACTACTCAAGAGATTTATGCATGCACATGTCAAAATTATTTTTACACACACACTATGCTTTCTACACAAATGTAAAGAATATCAATTCACCTATGGCATGTCTTTGTGATACTGGAAAAAATTAGAGCACATGAATAAAACTTAAACAGATATAAGGAGGACATGTAGACTCCATAAAGATGGAGTCACAGTCAAGAGCTCAAGACAGGGTGATATGAGATATCACATGGCAACATTACTCACTGTGCCAGTGATCTGTTCCTTTTTCATAAATCTTGTCCAATCGAGCAAAAATAGTCACTTATTGTGTATATGCTGATGTTTGACACAGATGAAAGTGGAAGAAATCATTGCCAGCTTGTTGTTGCATGTACTTATACACACTTCACCACCCAACACACACATATATGTAAACATAAACCACAGCAATGATTATTTTTTCCACTGCATTTGACTACAGATTAGAAAACCAAGTAAAACCATAAACATTTTAGGAAACATACTTTAGAAATGTATTAACTTTCAGAATGATTCAAATACCCTTCATGTAAACTGGATTTCCTGACAGAGAACCTGATTTCCTGATTATCAGGGACATTTCTTGAGAGGTGGCAACCCTAACTTTAAGTACTGCTTCACTTTAGAAATCTCTGATATTATGATTTAGTGAAAGTACACCCATACTTACAATAACATTATGATAGAACTGCATGTTGTTCATTTCACAAAACAAAACAAAAAAAAAAAAAATTGGCATGTTTGAATAGCAGATGTGTCTTGTAGAAACATGCCTGAGAAAGAATTTTCTGCCTCAGCTGGGACTTGAGCACAGACACTTCTTTACACGTGCAAACTGGGCTATGCAAGATTCAGTGCAAAAGTGCCAGAGACTCCTAGAAGGGGAGATTGCAGCCAAACTACTACTGTTCCCTGCTTTGTTCTGTCATAAAAAGTCATAAACTGAATTTGTCTTTTGGCAGGTAAACAAAAAAAGTAGTGCTAGTGAAGGCAAAGGAAGTGAAGCTTCAATCACGTTATCTGGAAATATTCCAAGAACCTTTAAGAAGGATTTCATATATGTCATATTAAAGTTCACAACTGTCTAGTGATTTTACTGGTAACATGTTACAATAGAGAATATCTCTGGCATCAGACCAATCCTCTTTATTACTTTATTTCATACACAGCTCAAACAAACCACAGAGTGACTGTATCTGCCTATCAAATGCCAATAAAATCAAACAAACCACAGAGTGACTGTGTCTGCCTATCAAATTCCAATAAAATCAAACAAACCACAGAGTGACTGCACCTGCCTATCAAATGCAAATAAAATTTTGTTTTAGTATTAAAAAGTATTGTTCTTTCAGGAAAAATGACACAGACCAAACGCCACATAGGGATTTATGTAGTTTGTGGTAGGTCTAGCAAGGTAGCATTTCAAATCTGTTGGGAGTGGATAAATGTTGTGGTTTGTACAATTATTTATATATTTATTTTCATTTGTTTACCGGGAAGGTCCACTGGGCCAACAGGTACCCGTTTTCAGTGAAGGCCTGAGGAGAAAAGCTACACAAAGAATAATACAAACATTAGAGAAGTTCAAACAGTGAGTAAAACATACATTAGCATAGCAGTACAATGATATGAACAATGCATACATTTGAATAGTAAACACAACATAATAAAATACTAAGACAAGTTTTACAGTAAACAATTTTAGTACTATTAAAAACTAAAGCATTGATGCAGTGTCTTATTCTCCCCTCCTTTTATGTAAATATGGATATAGATACAGATACAGATATAAACAAAAAAGTGGAGATTCTGATATGTGGAACATCAAATGTCTCTTACTCTGGGTTTTGTGATGAGTAGTACAGCCACTGTTGGCCAACCAAGTTCCCTATAATCATGATATTCAAAATGTTTAATGTATCACACAAAACAGATATTCAGTGTAGTCATTTCTGTATTGCACAGACTTGGGTAATTGCCTAAGTTTTTGTCTATATACAGCTTTAAGTAGTAACTTGTGTATGTTTTCTGAATGGCCTGTCTCATGAGTGGTCTTGTGTTCTACTTCAGATGTAAATGTGAATTTTGTAAGTGTTGTAGCAGTAACTGAATGAAATGTAAAGACTTGTTAGTTCTGAAGTTTAGTTATGCTTGTAGATAGAAACTGGTTCATTAGGCTAGTGATTCTATTTTTCTTTCATTTTTTATTTTCTTATTTATTTAATTTGTTTCTTTATTATTTTACATAGGCAAGATAGATTTTTACTCTACATATAAATTGCATGTCTTGGGATTTGATTAAGTTGAGTTGTGTTTTCAATGAATTCCTGTTTTTTTTTTTTTTTGTGTGTGTGTGTGTATGAAACTATTTTTCACCTTAGTTTGCTTTACTTTTTTCTTAAACATTTAGTGTAGATTGGAGTATCAACACTGTAGTAATGTTAGAGTTTGTGTGTGTGTGTTTGTGTGAATGTATTACAGGGTGTGGGGTGATGCATATCAGTGTGTGATCTGTTACTTTTGAAACTAAATATACCACCTTCTAACTGTTAAAATGATTAGTGCTCTCCATCTTTTCATCTTCCTCACTGTTGTAGTTTGAAATCTGCATTTCAAAATGATCATATTACCAGTAGTTGAAAACTTTAAATGGATGCTCACAGGTCTGGTTGAACTTTACAGCAGTGATGTCAACTACTGAATCTATTATAAATGTGCATAGAATAGCTGCTTTGTGGTTGTAAATCATAAATCCTGTCTTTCAATTGCTTCATATATATAATTTGCCTATTATCTCATGATGTATTGAAGTGAGAATGTTTTTTGCACTGAATACATGACTTTAACTTTGCTGATAATTGTATTTTAAGTTGGATTACTGTTTTCAAAGGGTACACTGAAAAAGAAGCTTTCGGCCCAGTTGGACCACCTCAGTTAACAAAGGAAACGTAATCATTTTATATTTTCTTCATAGTTATCTGTGTTATCATCTGTGTTCTTCATTTTGGTCATTCCAAAGCATTTACATCTCTCCCTTCAATTTCAGCATATTCACAATGTTATTTATGTCCTTTGCATCTATTAACTGTTCATCTACAGCTCTTTATTCAGCTATATACAAACACAACAGATTTTTAGTAATTTTAGTGTCTTGCTAAAAAGACTTTAAACACCAGCCACATGTGCATCTCTAAAACATTCAAACTTTCTATTTATGGTTTTCAAGAATGAATATGCAACTACAAGTACAATTTGCACATTATTAATGCTTCCACCCAGCACCTGCTTGTTCTTTCATCATGTGATGACATAAACATAGGGAAGGCTGGAGGACGAGGTTAACTTTGAATGCTAATGATAATCTTCCCCATGTCCTACCTATATTATATAATTACACATCTGTATGCCAACTCAAAAAAGTGTTGTATATAACAAAGGTCATAAAAAAGTTTTGTTAGCAGGATTTTAGTCATATTACATTGCCAATAAAAGAGGAAACAGTAATAATAATAACGTAATAAAATTCAAATAAATAGCAAATGCAGTACTAAACAAGAACAAAAACATTTAATTTTAACAATGATTTTACAATAATCAAGCAAAGGCTATTCTGAACATTTGAAATTGAGATTCTACAATTAATCATAAATAAAGCAAACATATTTGGTAAAAAAAAGTCAAAAGGAATACAGTGGCATCAATTAGTACACTCAAATGTATTAGAAATAAATGAAGTAAACTTTGAGAATTTTGTCTCTAATTACAGCAATAATAAGACGTATAACATGATGACTTTAGATTTATTCTTTCCAATGGATCTTGTTGAGTTTGTTCTCAAGCTTCCAATAGCTGCATCATTAGCCTTTTGACAAAATCATATCTTAGACCCACAAGTCAAACAAATTCTTATTCCTCTAGAACTATATGTTTATGAAATATGTATAAATGAAAACTGTTGATCACAAAATAATCTTTGTTCTAGTCACATTCATTAGATTCTAAGTTTTAAACTCAATTGTATAAGTCATATTAATTACTAGTATTATTTAATATTTTGAAAGCAAATTAACATATCTCAGTGAACCATCAAGCCACATACATGATATCAGCAACATTATGTTCATCCAGATATGACCTTTATTTTGAGGCAAAACATTTTGTCTGTGTTGTCTGATTGTCATGATGTTTATAGAAATTTGATAATTATTACAATATAACCATATTACCATAATAACCATATTACAATATAACCAAACAGAATATAAGCATCACTCAATACCTCATAATATGCAGTAGTCAGAGAGCAACCATCAGCACAACTGTGTTTCCTAATATGTAAGTTTTCAGAAAAATCTTTTAACACCTTGTCTAGTGTGGTTTTAAAATTGCTAATGTAAATATTAACTGGCAATATCTGTTGCCTAGAAGAATCTCTAGGATAATCCTAGAGAAAAGTTTTGAGGTGGTACTAGACTTTTAGGAATTAAATAAATTAAGAAAAAGGATTACCAAATGAAGCAGTATTAAGCAAAACAGATCAACGCAATATTTAACAATACAATTACTATAAAGCATCAGTCCAAAAGTTTCATTTTGTATTTCATGTTTTAGACATATTTATATAAATATTTATTTAATAATATAACATTACAGACAGTTGTCACTTGTTTGACTAGACAGTCAACATATCAGACCAGCATGACAAAGTAATTCTAAGGGAAGTTCTGAAACATGCAGACCTACCTCCACAATTTCCTAAAAATGTGTATAATTTCTGATTATTGGAACAATATTTGATTACCAATCACTATCCTTGACGACATTACAAAAATGCAGAATCACTTAAACCGAATTCAAGAACCATCAACTGCTCTATGAACCATTGAACCAAGAATCCACAAAAACAGAAACTGAGTTAACCATCTGTTCTTGTAAAGCAATGCCAATATGGAAGAAATAAAAATGGTGCATATAAAATATAGGAAATAGTATATCCAGGTGTATGTGCATAAATAGATGGACAATCCAAACCTTTAGACTAGTATGGACCCTTTCTAAAGATGAAGATTTTACCCCTCTTCATTTCAGTCTCCGTAAGAAAACATAGCTCATGGAGTGACAGCTGAATACATTAAATTTTACCAAAAATACTCTCTGAGGCCTAGGAGGTGAACTGGTTACAGTCAGCCTGTGTCCATTAGAGACTCAGATACCAAAGCAGGGATGACATTCTTGTCCCCCATTCAATTGTCCAAATTATGCTGAATTGAATTATGAAGGAATTCTACTTCTCATGGATGTATAGCGTATTCCAAAGAGGAGATGGGATGCATACTTGTCTCTTTCCAGCAGGTCCTATTTATATCACAGGCAAGGTTTAAACAGGTAATTCTGGTGTTGTTTATTTTGTGGATATGCATGAGGTCAATCAGGGTAGGGTATAGCATTGCCTTGTATGCCAGACATAGAACTCCCCTCAACACCCCATAGGAGGCAGAATACAGGGACAGGACATTGAGGCAGTCTGCATAGAATGTGCTATAATTTGCCTATTTTCTTTTAGTGAAGAACCTCTGTGGACATTCCATTTGATGGATGTGCCTGGTTAGGCACATACCAAAGTGGCTATTGTACTCGGTGAAAGAAATGATAAATGCTGAAGACAGTGGAACTTCTTGCACCTATATGCCATACATTTGATTATAAAATTCACAGCATAGAATGATTTCTTTGCTACAGATGATGGTCAATGGGTAAATGGCTATCTGTGTGAATAGCCAAGTCCTTGACTGCTGAGTTGACACTTGGGGTGTGTTGTCCATATGATAGTTATCAAGGATTGATGACTTCCCTAAGGATAGTATTATGCATTTCATGACACTTAGTTTTAGTCAATGGCTCTGATACACGTTATTGGTCTGTGTTAGCCATTCCTGGAGAACATTTATATTGATTAAAGATTCTATGACTGCCCCTAATTTGCAATCATCTGGAAATGTAGTCAGCCAGAGGCCCTTGACATTAGTTTGGTCAAGGCCCCTAGCTGAGGCTACAGCAAATTCTTTAAAGCCTTTTGTATGAGACTCCTGTTTGAAGAGGGCATTAAACAAAATAATTCATAATGTACCAAAAGGCTTGGGTATAAAGGAAGATGCATTGTTCAGAATATTACAGCTACGTGTAAAGAGGCTGGGGGGGGCGCTTTGCTCCCAATGCAAAGCACCATCTCTGGAAGCTTGTTCATTTTATTGGTCAAAATTGAATGGGTTTAAATGTATTTGCTTCATTTAGTTGTACCATATTTTAATGTTTTAAATTTTAACACCAGTGGTTTAAGAAATGGCAGGTAGTTCCAGTATTAAAATTTTTTAATTACAAATATATAAGCACTTTCACAGATAACTTCTGCTACTTCAGATATAAATGCAAACTATCTACCAAGCATCTTTTATACTCACAATAGGATACTTAAACATTGTTATCTTAAAGAAACATTCCATATTAAGTGTATACATTTCATAAAAAAGCAGTGAAATAATCATGTTTAAAACAATTCACTTCATTTTTATAATATTAAAAGCACAATTTATAGAAAATACATACTTATATGTGCATAAAATTATACAAATAAATATTTATATATATATATATATATGTGTATGTGTGTGTGTGTGTGTGTGTGTGTGTGTGTGTGTGTGTATAAAAACCTTTAAACATTTTATTCAAGAACTACCTACAACTACATGTTTCATTTATTCAGTGGTCTCCCTTTAAGTTTTGGTTGTATTGGTATCCTATCATTAAGCCCATGCCCAGAGTCTACCTTAAGTCTTATAATCCATTTTGCCTCATGTTGTTCCATTCTGTTTCTAATATCACCCATCCTAGCATTTTCATATATTCTGCCTACTACTGAAAATAAAAAGTTATGTGTATCATTATTAACCTTAATGTGCTTAGGTAGTGCAATAACATCACTTCCCTTTTGTATTTGATACATGTGCTCTCTAATTCGATCTCTGAGGGCTCTGCCCATTTTCCCTACATAAAAACAAGAACACACTGTACACTGAGCTAAGTAAACAATGTGTCCTGAGGCACATGTGGCTAAAATATTCAGAATTTAGTGATGAAAAAATAAGTCATTACTATGTTGTTAAGAACAGTATTGGAGAACAACATGTTCATGTTCAATGATATTATCTATTGGCAAAAGTATGGCATAGCTATGGGCATACCTTGTGCCAATAGTTACATCAATGCTGTCCTGGCCATACAGGAAGAAGAATATATATTGAAAGGCATTTATAAACAATGCATTTTCTGTTATTGTAGGTTTGTGGATGACCTTTTCCTGATATGGGGAGGAACACAGGCACAATTTAAGGATTTTTTAATTATATTAATAATTCTACAGAATATTTGAAATTTTCTGTTGATATGTCAACAGAGGAGGTTCATTTTATGGATGTTAAGATTAAGAAAAAATGTGGAAGGGAAAATATACAGTGAGCTATATAATAAAGAATGTCATTGTGACAATTTTGTTCATAGAACAAGTATGTTGTTGTTGTTGTTGGTGTTGTGTCTTTCGGCTTATCCCGGTTAGGGGTCACCACAGCGGAACTCCGGTCCGTTAATGTTTGGTAGTGGATTTTTACATGCAGAGTTACCAGCCCTGACACACAACCTTCAATGAAGGCACGCCCATTCATGCATGCTTCCACACAGAAGATGCTCTAGCTGAGAATCGAACGCAACAACATCTTGCTGTGAGGCGACAACGCTACCGCAGCAACACTACTGTGGGTTCATAGAACACGTATGCACCCTCCATATATATATATATATATATTTAAAAGTGTAACTTTTTTCAGTTTTGCTGTGTTTGGGACTTGCATTTGTGTGTTTTTGGATATTGCTATCTATGTCGGTGAATGGAGCAGCACTGGCACCGGTATGTGCGGTACGCCATCAGCAGACTTTTAACATTGTTGCAAGTTGAAAGGAGAGAAATGAGAAGTTGGCGCCCAGTAATCCATGGGTTTGTTGCCAAAATGGCTGCTCTGTTAAATATGAAGAGCTTGAGAGATTACTGGTCAAGGAAGTTACTACTTTTTATGACTTAAGATTGCTGGAGAAGTATGTTAGCTCCAGCATAACACCAAGGGGTCTTAGGGTAGAGCGTTTACTGGCTTATGAGTTTTCCGATGATGATGGCGATCTCATGGTAGAGTGGAAGGAGATCGCCTTGCAGTGTACGTTAAGCTGGTTGAAAGTGCTCATTAAACGTAATGAAAGGGCACTTGAGAGAATGCGCTCTAAGATTTTGCAACTTCAAGAGACCCTGATTAAAGAAAGTTCTGTGGATATATTTAACCAAAGTATGAATAACATCAAGGTAAGGGTTTCTAAGATAGAAAATGAGGTTGTACAACGTAAAAAGAAGAAATTTGTTCGGGACTTTAATGATTATAAAACTGACAAAATATTTTCTTGGCAGTACAACCTTAAGAAGCGGCGTGGTTATACTGCAGTAAGGAGAGGTGGTTATAAATCAAATGCTTCCAGGGACTCTTCAGTTTCATCTGCAGAGTCATCTTCAGTGGGTAGAAAAAGTGTTTCCTTTGAGGATTTAAATATAGAGACAGCTTTGAGTCCCAACGGCCCAAATGGTGTACTGACTTCTGGAAATCAGGCTGATACACAGAACAGAGGAAGAGGACAGCATTTTCAAGGAAAAGGAAAAAGAAAAGAAGACTGTTAAATGCCATTTTGGATTAAATCAGTGTGAACTTTCTTTACGTCCTAATCTTAATGTCACTAATGTTCTTGGATATGATGATTATAATGCAGGTGAGGATTTACATATTATTAATTTGTCCGATTTAGTTGTTACAGACAACATTCGAAAATTAAGTAAGGGTACAAAATTTGTACCAACTCGTTTTCCGAGTTTGGCAGATGTTATTCTTGAAGCTAAAGAATTTTGTAAGAAGTTCTATTCAAAATCTTTTTTGCGAATGTTGGTAAAAAGGACAAGCAAAACATTAATGATATGAATGCATCTGTATTGGATAGTTCATTAATGGATATGTCATTACACGAGAATGAATTGTTTGACATCTTTGGAGAAGGGTATAATTTTGATGCTATGGTTTCTGACTTTGAATATTTCACTGGGTATGGCAAGTTTGATCTGCCAAAATTTCTGTTTGTTAGTGATTTTGTTCCACCAAAAGCCAATGTTAGTAGTAATGTTTTTGAAAGAACTTTATGTGGTCAATTAGAGAAAGAATTCAAGAAATTTAAACAAAGTAAGAAAATTTTTAATTTAAGTAAGGATGAGTGGCTAGCTTTGTGTGGTCTGAGGGAGGTGATAGACCAATATGTTTTTACTCAGTCCGATAAAGGCGGAAATTGGGTAATTTTACCCAGGGACAAGTATAACTCTATAGCCTTGAATTTATTATCGGATAAGAATACTTATGCATGTTTGACTATCAACCCTTGTAAAGATTTCAATCGCATGCTACTTGACATATTAGAAAGGGGTGAATGCCTAGGATTTTTTACAGCAACAGATATTAAAAAATTATATATCAAAAATCCTAAGAATGTAACTTTTTTTATTATTCCTAAGGTGCATAAGGATTTGAGAAATTTACCAGGCCGTCCCATTGTGTCAGGTAAGGGTGCTTATTTGCAGAATGTAGGGATTTTTTTGGATTCAGTGTTGAAAAGTTACCTTACTAGGGTGCCCTCCCACGTGAAAAACACAAATGAGGTATGTAGGAACATGGGAGGGATGATTAGGGAGGACAACTATTATTGGGCTAGTGTGCACATAATGTCACTTTATACCAACATAAACAAAGTTTGGGGACTTGAGGCTGTCAACAAGATGCTAGGTGAAGGACCACGTACGTTTTACATTATTAATTTGTTAGAATTCTGTTGAACTCACAATTGTTTTGAGTTTGAAGAAAAGTTTTTTTTTGCAAAAAGAGGGCACAGCTATGGGTGCCCCATATGCTCCTTCGTATGCCATCATTTTCATGGCCCATTTTGAAAACGTGTTTATTTATTCCAGTAATTTTTTTCGTAATAAGGTCATTAAATATAAAAGATTTATTGATGATCTTTTATTTTTGTGTAAGGGAGAGCCTAGGGATTTCAACAGTTTTATATTGGAGTTAAGAACTAATCCATGTGGGTTGGAGTTCACCTACATGATTGGGTGATGTGAAATTCAATTTCTTGATGTAAAGTTTTATGTAGGTTCAGATAAAAGGATACAACATAGACCTTATCATAAAGCAACAGCTACAAATAATTTTTTGCATGCTTCAAGCATGCATAGTTCCCACCTCATAAGTTCATTACCAGTGGGTGAATTTAAGCACATTGCTGTTAATACGTCAGAGAAATTTATGCTGGATGTGGAATTTAATAGGGTAGATTCAAATCTAATTACTAGAGGTTATTCTAAAAAAATGCTGATATTTGCAAGAAATCAAGTGGAACATGAGTTAGGTATGCCCAATGGGGCCAATTCTAACTCGTTTGATTTTTCAAGACGGTTATTGAATATGGAATCTAGATGTATTATCAATTTTAACACCTTATATCCAAATGGTTTGAATTTAGAAATTTAAGGAAAATGATGTGGGTGTTATTATTTGGTTTTAGGGTGTATGCCACCATTAGTATTAAATTTAAGTAAAAAATATAACTTGTTAAGCAAAGTATTAAAGTTGTATAATACATATATTTAATGCAGTAATTGGTCATTTTTGTTTTTGATTTTTCAAATGTGCGTGTTTTATAACACAATTTAGTTAACTGATTAATAACTTAATTAAGCATGTAATTTTCTGATGGTTTATAAGGACTGACTTTTTGTATGGAAAGTATTCCTTGTGAAGGCGAAGGACGAGGTACCAGAATTGAAATCTATTAAAGAAGAATTCATCTCTGCAGTCTGGCTGCTTTTTTCGTTTACCTCTTGGTTTCTTGGTTTTGCTGTGTCTGGGACTTGCATTTGTCTGTTTCTGGAAAGTGTAACACCAACATCCAGACTTAGTGCTAGAATACAAGACATTGAGCAATAAGCAGAATGGTTTAGTCAACACTTTATAGAGAGAAGTTATGACAGAAATGAAATAAGAAGAACTAAAGACATGGTTACTGAGTTAAGGTAAGGTACTGCTAAACCTTATTTTTCGAGGAGAAATAGTGTGTTAATGCAAGAAATACATAGTAGGAAGGCAGAAAATAAAATAAGATTTCCTATATTTTACTTTAAAGACACTAGACTGTATAAAAATATACTAGAGAAACATTGGAAGATTTTATTGACAGATAAAAAATTAGATCTTTACTAGATCTTAGACCAAACTTTGCCCACAAGAATATGCGTTCACTGAAAAGAAGATTGTGTTATTTTAGGAATGATACTGAGAGTAGGAAGAAAGGACATCCACATCCTTGTAGAAAATGTTCTATGTGTAAACACATTAATAGTAATAATGAGGTTTTACATCCTGATACAGGTAAAAAGTAAATTTTTAATATTTTAGCCACATGTGCCTCAGGACACATTGTTTACTTAGCTCAGTGTACAGTGTGTTCTTGTTTTTATGTAGGGAAAATGGACAGAGCCCTCAGAGATCGAATTAGAGAGCACATGTATCAAATACAAAACGGAAGTGATGTTAGTGCATTACCTAAGCACATTAAGGTTAGTAATGATACACATAACTTTTTTTATTTTCAGTAGTAGGCAGAATATATGAAAATAATAGGATGGGTGATATTAGAAACAGAAAGGAACAACATGAGGCAAAATGGATTATAAGACTTAAGGTAGACTCTGGGCATGGGCTTAATGATAGGATACGACCAAAGGGAAACCACTGAATAAATGAAACATGTAATTGTAGGTAGTTCTTGAATAAAATGTTTAAAGGTATTTATACACACACACACACACACACACGCACGCACGCACACACATATATATATATATTTAAATATATATATATTTATTTATTTGTATAATTTATGCACATATTTTATAAGTATGTATTTCATATAAATTGTGCTTTTAACATTACAAAAATGAAGTGAATTGTTTTAAACATGATTATTTCACTGCTTTTTTATGAAATGTATACACTTAATATGGAATGTTTCTTTAAGATAGCAATGTTTAATTATCCTATTGAGAGTATAAAAGATACATGGTAGATAGTTTGCATTTGTATCTGAAGAGGTAGAAGTTATCTGTGAAAGCACTTACACGTTTGTAATTAAAGAATTTTGATACTGGAACTACCTGCCATTTCTTGGACCACTGGTGTTGTTACAATTGTTTGCAATTTTGTTTTTGGTGGACTAAGGCTCCCAGTAAAGATGGTTGTGTGGTTTTCTCTTAATATTTTAAATGTTATCTGCCTTTTCAATTTTCACTCAGCCCATCATCATCATACCAACCATTGCCATGGAAAGAAGTACAGAAAGGTCTTCATATCTTCCCAGCGGACTAGTGTATGTTTTAGTTTCTCATCTGGGCACTCATGCAATATGTATAATATGTTGGGCTTCCTCTTCATCAATTCAAAGAATGTAACAACGTCATATTCAAAAACTTTGTTTGGCTTGACATTTATCAAGCACTTCTCCTGGAGAGATGGGCAAAAGTAATTGCCTTGTTCTGGAATACCTGTTGGAAAAAAGTATGCAATCTTCTGGAAACAAGAATGTAAAGCTCATCATATTTCATTGTTTCGATTTTGTTTATCTTTGGGTTTCTTAAATAATAATCTATTTGCTTTGCCAAGGAAAGCCACTGAGATTTTGACTCTTTTAATGACTAAAATCTAATCTTAAAGTTCCGTGTATTAATACCCATATTAAAAAAAATATATATTCTGGACCATGTTAAGGGATAAATAACTCCTTCAGAATTATACTTGTAGTGACCAATGTTAAAAAGTGTACTAAGATAATTTATTCAATGGTTTTCTATAAATAACAGACTGGACATAGATTATAAGATTAAGTTCCTCCTGTTTTGGTCAGTTAACAAGAAAGGTACATCCCATGGTATGTAGAAATGATTATGTCCCATCAAGACTTTAAGGTTTTTGCCAGAGTTGTGTTTAATAAAATGTTTGCACAAATTTTATGAAAAAGGATCTGTATGAATCAGTCCAAGCTCTTCCCGGAGATGAAAATAAATAAATAAAGATAGTGAGAGTACTAAAATGTAGCTTTACAGTTTCCCTTATTGCAGTTCTTCATTTAAGAACACGTTTATATCATCATCATCATCTTCTTTCAGCTGTTCCCATTAGGGGTCGCCACAGTGGATTATCTGTTTCCATTTCTTCCTGTCCTCTGCATCATGCTTTTTCATACCAACCGCCTGCATGTCCTCTCTTACCACATCCATAAACCTTATCTTAGGCCTTCCTCTTTTCCTCTTACCTGGCAGCTCCATCCTTAGCATCCTTTTCCCAAGATACCCAGCATCCCTCCTCAGCACATGTCCAAACCAACGCAATCTTGCCTCTCTTGCTTTGTCTCCAAGCTGTCCAACCTGAGCTGACCCTCTAATATACTGATTCCTAATCCTGTCCATTCTAGTCACACCCTGTGCAAATCTTAACATCTTTAGCTCTGCCACATCCAGCTGTGAGTCCTGCCTTTTCGTCAATGCCATTGTTTCCAACCCATATAACATAGCTTGTCTCACTACCCTCTTGTAGACCTTCCCTTTCACTCTTACTGGTACTAGTCTGTTACAAATCAGTCCTGACACTCTTCTCCACCCATTCCACCCTGCCTGTACTTTCTTCTTCACCTCTCTTTCACACTCACCATTACTCTGAACTGTTGATCCCAAGTACTTAAACTCATCCACCTTTACCAACTCTAATCCCTGCATCCTCACCCTTCTTCTACCCTCCCTCACATTTACACACATATATTCTGTTTTAGCCCTGCTGATCTTCATTCCTCTCCTATCTAAAGCATATCTCCACCTCTCAACCTGGTCCCTACTCTCACTACATATCACAGTGTCATCTGCAAACATCATAGTCCACGGGGCCTCCTGCCTGATCTCATCTGTCAACCTGTCCATCACCACTGCAAATAAGAAAGGGCTCAGAGTTGATGTTTATATCATACCAACTCCTATTCTCGACCAATAAAACTTGCCTAGATTAGAGCCTGCCTTACAATCTGGAGATGTTATATTTTCACAAATATACCTTGTTAAAACTTTTAAAACACAAAAGCCAGAAGAAGTAGCTGAATTGAACCCACTCAAAGTATTGCAGGCTGCAAATCACCACACAGTTGTAGAATGCAGAATCCACTTTATTAACTTCAGACAAAAAATCCAAGGATGATCGCTTTCATCCAGAAAGATCTAGATTCATCAGACAATTTATCCAACATAGTTACTTCCTTCTTATACAGTCCAAACAGGAAGTTCCACCCAGTGATAAACTAATCAATTATGTCATTAAAAGCACAATATTTACAGTCACTGAATTTAAAAAGCAGACAAACTATACAAACTGAAAAAGTACATGGAACACACCACCCTAAAAACACACTATATATAAACAATTCAGTGACTGTATAAGAAGGAAGTAACTATGTGGGGTAAATTGTCTGATGAAGTCTAGATCTTTCTGGACGAAAGCGCTCATCCTTGGAATTTTTGTCTGAAGTTAATAAAGTGGATTTTGCATTCTACAACTGCGTGGTGATTTGCAGACTGCAATACTTTGAGTGGGTTCAATTCAGCTACTTCTTCTGGCTTTTGTGTTTATCTGCTTCAGTTTGTGCTTTGTGACTTTTTTGAAAACTGTTAAAATGTTGGAGCAGTGCACTTGGTAAAAAACATGTAACCAAAGTTATTGCTTAGCATCTCATGACATTCCAAATGCAATTAAGAAATTGGGGAGGACATCAGAGTTTATTTCTCATGTTGCAGACAATAATAGGACAGCAATGAATATGTGCTGACTACTTTCCTAAAAGGAGCTTGAGTTTGGCTCATTGTATTTTGGCAAGAAGTAGAAATAATGTATAAGGCATGATTTAGAGCAGTTTACGTACATAGTCCAAGAGAAAGATGAGAAGACGACCCTGAAGCTGGAAACAAAGTGTAACATTTCTAGTAATTTTAATAAGGTTTGTTCCAAACTGCAGTTTGAGTCTCTGCAAGGAAAGGATAACTAAGGTATTTTAAAGACTCCATCTCACTACTGCTGCTTTGAATTCCTGCTGTATATTGGCAGTTCATTAAGGGCATAACAGTTGTCTTATGGATATCATTCAGAGGCATTTTTTGATACTTTATCTGATAAGGTGACCTCAGCAAGGGATTCACAACAGTCATAGCAGGCATTTTGGTTGGAAACAGAGAGAAAGGGACATTCTTACTTAACCACAAAATACTTTCTAGCAGGAGCAAGTCTGTGATACCTGTAATTCACACATAGAGCCAATATGATCCCTGTCATGGGTGAGAACAAATGCATTTTGCAGTGCCTGTCAGACAAAATTCTCCTGCATGGACAAAATTTGTGAGGGAGAGTGTGACATGAAGTCCCCAACCCTGGATTCTAACTCTGTTGATAATAACTTTGATAGAAAAAGAGAATAATAAAGTCACCTTATTAAAGATGATGGCTAGCATGATGAATGGCCACAGGGATAATAACTGATTATCGGCCTACAGCATTTATCAACTGGATTACTTTGCAAATGATACTTGAAAGATGTGAGCTTACATGTAAGTCAAAGGTTAAGTACATTTTATTAAATGTTTTCCATTATGTTCTATATACAAATGGAGTCATTTGAAGTATGGAAATACTGTGTTATGGAACAGACATAAGGTTCTATGTAATGGTTACCCTTACTTTGGATATGGTACAGTATGATGTGTTATGTAGAAGGGTAAAAATTTCATTATGGGAAACTGCTGTGATCAGCCTGAGATATCATCGTTTCAAATAAGAGAGTCTTAATTTTCATGTACACTGATAAGAACTTTTACCAAAGGTGACTTTCCTTACTTGAAACTTCTTTTCACATTTGATGCCTGCATTTTACTGCAGTGCTAGCAGTTTTATTCAGTTATTTTATGCAACATGATTAATGATATTTTGTGGTGATGAAAACAACTACTTAAAATGCTTTATTTTTAACATTGGTTGGATGCTGAAGGGGAAGGGGGTTAATATTTTCAAAAACTTATGGTTACAAGACAATGCACCAGTTCAGAAGTCAGAGGGCTGTATATTATATTCACACATATTGTATACTGCCATCATGAAAATATAAACTCTCAGCAGGTTAGATGGTATGTTAACTACATTTTATTTAATATTAAAACTGTTTAATACTCTGGTAATTATCAGACACCCTTATGTGAAAAAGTCTTAGTAATGGGATTTTTCTCCTTAGATGTGACCCCCCCCCTTCGTTAAGCAAATGTTTTGGTGGCTGAATCCAGCTGTGACTTCATTGTCTTCATTCATTCTTTAGAAAGAGCTGATTGTGTGTGTGTGTGTGTGTGTGTGTGTGTGTGTGTGTGTGTGTGTGTGTGTGTGTGTCTTTGTCGGGTAGTTGGTTTTCTTTTGCTAGATAAATATAACACAAGCTGGATATTAGTGATAATGGTAATATTCTAACATCATGATGTGTTGGTATGAATAATTCCATGGAATTTTAAATGCCTTGATGTTCTTGTTAAATGTAAAGCTGTGATGGATGATGTTAATCAATTTTCAGTTTATTGTTTCAGGAAACTAAGCTGAGAAAAATCAGATACTGACAATGTATTAAAAGGATGCAGAGAGAGAGCAGCTGTTTCAGAGATATCTGCATTAAAGCATGGGGTGGTCTCTGTTTCTTTGTATTGGGAACTTGGAAGAAGAACTAAGTCAATGCAAAACATAGTAGATCATGTATTACAGAATATAATGCTGAAGAAGACATTTTACATTTGGGAATAGTAACGATAAAAATGAATAAGATCTGATTTTTTTATGGAATTTTAAATGATTTGAACAAGACAGATGGTAACACAAATTAAGTTTGGCTCAAAATAACATAATGCCTGTCATAAGATAACTGTCTTATGGGTTAGTGAGACTGCTTTTACACTGAGCTCAGATTGCTGAATTGTAGAAGTAGTTTGTTTTTACTGATCTGTAATAATCTGAAAACATTAACACTCCAGAATAAATAATATGGTGACTGTTACACAGCCTCTGGACCATCATAACTAAATATTGTAGATGGTGGTTTGGAGACAGACTTTTGTAAGAGTTTGCAGTACTATCTACAAGTACTTTGTGGGCATGACAATAGCATAATGATCCTATACCCTACAATTCAAAAAGCCCACACAGCAAATTATGCCAATAAATATCACTACAGGTTTTGAAAAATATGGTTGTTGTTATTTGTGGTTAAACTGTGTGAACATTTAGTATGTTAAACAGATGTACAGTTTCCAGAAAGTCACCAACACTAACATCAATAAATACCCTCACTGCTCATAGAAATCACCTTTACCGGTAGGCTAATTTCTGGAACAGGGAGAACATCTACTAAACAGTTTTGGCAACACTAACATCAATAAATACCCTCACTGCTCATAGAAATCACCTTTATCGGTAGGCTAATTTCTGCAACAGGGAGAACATGTACTAAACAGTTTTGGCAACAATGAGAAGAACCTCATTATCAGGTCATTAGCATGTCTCTGAATCATATTCTAGTTAACACCAGTGCTGCTAGACATGATGGAATTAGTGTTTTCCCTAACAGATCATGCATTATGTTTGGCAAAGGCATTGCACTACACACACACACACACACACACACACACACACACACACACACACACACACACACACACACACACTCCTGCATACAGACTTATACTCTCATCCATCTTTCAACAATAAAGTCCCCACACACATTCAAACATATACACACGCGCATCCACGCAGACACACACATAAACATACACAGATTCAGACACCCCTGCACATTTAAACAATCATCCACACGCATCCATCCTTCAATAGTCAAGCCCCCACCCCCACACAAATTCAATCACAGTCAAATAATCACTCAATCATTCATCCACAGGCATGCCCCAATCATTTTCATATATCCAGAATCCCAAATCCCTACTTACCCCCCTAGTATAACTACTCAGGCAGGCATACACATGTAGACACACACGCACACACATACACACACACATGCATGCGTGCTCACACACACACACACACACACACACACACACACACACACACACACACACTAACTCCTATGTTTTTACTGAACTTATCTGTGCACTGAATGCTTTCATAAGAGTGAATTGGAGGCAACACTCTTTTGATGATATTCACTTATCGTTTCAACAGTAAACTTTATGCTGCTGACAATGGCAGTATAAATCAGGACCTGTTTGCATTTTCAGGTGAGAGTGCATAGATTATTATTATAAGCCTCTCCTGTGGAATACCACAGTATTATACAGCTGAAGGACTGCTGTCCACCTTGAGGCAACCGCTAGCTGGAGAATTCAACATTAGGGTAGTCTACAAATTGAAAGGGTTAACAAAAGGGAAAACACAAATGTTAAGGCTTCCTGCATGTAGTAATCCCTTCAGAATTCAGCCTTAGTGATATTTAATAATATAATTTAATAGAATATTAATGGAAATAACTTACCTGTTAAAAGAACTAGGCTTTTCATATTGCTAAAATGGGCCCATGTAAATAATGTATATTTAAAAGAAACCAGTTTATCAAGAACTGATTATATTGAAATGAATAAATGAGGTTTGGAACAGACCCTTTTGTCCTGGGACATCTTCAGTGGTGTTAGATACATGGGATGGATTAAAATAATAAGGGTAGGATAGGGTTAAATGTGAGGAAGCAATGTTAGGAGGAAATGAGGTAAGAATAGGAAGGGGATTAGAGGGTTTTGTAAAGTGTAATGACAGTAGGAGTCAAATTTTGGCAAGAACTTGCTGAGACAGGGTACGCACATGACGACCTGGGTAGTGTTGGGAGGAAGGCCTTGATAAGTATGTGATAAATTGGTAGATTACTTAATTAATCTACCAATTAATTAATTGCTAGGAGTGGAAATAGACAATAAACTAAAATTTGACATTCACATATCCATGACCATAAAAAAGTCCACAAAAAACTAGGAGCGTTATACAGAAATAAGCAATTTCTCACCAAAGCAGCAAAGATTTCAATAGCAAATTCCCACCTTATCTCCACCCTACTTTATGCCTCTCCAATATATACCAACCTAAGGCAATGTGATCTAAACAAGCTAGAGACCTGCTACAACAAAATCGCCAAATTTGCCACAGGGGCATCCTACCGTAGTCACCACTGTCTCTCACTTGCTGAACTGAGCTGGCTTGAACTCCCTCACCTCCTTCAGTGGTATCAACTCTCACTCGCCTACAAACTATTAAACCATCCACTAAATGTTCCATCCCTCCAGAATCTACTCCAACCCTATCGCACCACCAGACCACTAAGATCCAGCAACAAAAATCACTTGCAGATCACTAAAGCCAATAACTCTGCTGGTGAAGCACTATTCTTTTGCGCCATAGGCAAATTATGGAACTCACTCCCACCCACAATTACCTCCATACCATCATGCACCCACTTCAAAACATTACTAAAAGCACACCTAAAAACATGCTGGCTATGCCCTTGCAACTCCCACTCTAATATCATCCACCCCATCCAACCACTACCTTTCTCTCCACTCCACTAACTACCTTGATTATAGCAAGCTCAGATGCTCATAAGCCTAGTACTTATTATACAGCAGGAACTTCTCATTGTAACATTTGTTAATGTCTGTTATGTACTTCACAGATAAAGATTCTAGTTGTCTACTGATGTACTATGTTCTTCATCTGTAAATATGTTGTAAGTAATTGCTATGTTAAATTGTTAATCGCAATGTAATCCAATGTAACTACTGTCTATTTTACTGTGGAGCTTTTCTCCCTGGGCCTCCACTGAAAATGGACCTACGTCCAGTCGGACACTCCCGGTCAACAAATTTAAAATAAATAAAATAAATAAATAAAATAAGATTAGCCATATGGCCAAATGGGGGGCTCAAGGGGACTTCTGTAGGACTGAGCCAATTTAATAATTTAATGTTAGTTGTGTATTTGCTTGGAGGGAGTTAGTTTATTACTTGTCTAGGTTTATTTGCTAGGCTTGGTAGCATTGGAATTGGTTTTCATTCATTGGTGGCATCTGTTTTTTCTGAGAGGATTAATGGTGTTTAGCTTTTTGGAGTGCACGGGGTTGAATGCGGGCTTGAGGGGTTGAAGCAGTAATTGTCTGCAAGTTATCTCAGTTTCCTTGTCGAGCTAGGCTGCTGACCTGGGCATTCCAGCTCTTATTGTCATTTTTAATCCCTGTACAGCAGCATGGATATTGAGTCTTGGTTCGCGGCAGGCATCTTTGCAGCGCATACGCAGTTTTGTCCTTTGTGGGGGTTGATCGTTATTCATTTCATGCTGTTCGGCTGCTTAACAGTACTTCCTTACAGACTTAACAGAGTAAAACAGCATAGTCATGGGGGTAACAAGGAACCGGGCACCTCTGTTGTCCCTCATTTGTAGTAAGGGATTATTTCTTAAGGGCTGGTTCCATATGGTTATAGCAGTATAGTTATAGCAGGCTTTTCCCCTCACTAACAGCAAAAAAAAAAAAAAAAAAAAGTAAGTACTTGGTCTGGGTCTTGGTTTTCCACATACATGGTGTTTGTGATGCAGGGCAAAGCGGGTCCGGTACTCTCGTACTTTTTCAGACGGACTTTTATTAAGGTATTTCACCTTCATGGGTTTTACTAGTTGCTTGTCTTTTGTTTGCTTGCCCATGTTGGTGGTTCCCTTGACTTGTTCAGAGAGAGAAAGAACGGTCATGGAATGCGGTGCTATGAGGTAGGTATGCTGGTAACTTCTGGTTTAATTGCTATTTACTTTCCTGTGAGGTATTTTAATCAGCCTAAGTTCAGGCTGGCTTTTTGCGGGCTTGAGGCAGTCTAAGTAATGTCAGCCACTGTGCATGTGCAGAGGAGTTAGATTATTTGTTTGCTGATGAGGTTCTTGTCTCGTTGGTGGTGGTGGTTTGTGGCTTTCACTCAGATTCCGTTTTCTCTGGCAGGGTCGGTCTACCATGCTCAGTTGAGATATTTTCCTCAGTGAAGCCCGAATGGTTTTCCCGGGCTCTGAGCAAGTCGGTGTGACCATTGCCACCCATGCACGGTGGCAGTGACAGTTGGAGGATTTTGGCAATCATGTCTTTCAATGGAAGCTGACTGCGGCCGAGTTGCGGGTTGGTGTGGTTGTTTCCTTGACACGGTTTTCCAACTAGTGTGTAGATTTTAACAGACCTTGCAATGGTTTTGACAGATATTATACATTTAATCAAATATTCACAGCATTTTTGCAGACAGCAATTATAAAGCAGAGATTTCCGTTTCATGTTCCATTCCTGAAACCTGTGGTGGAAATGATAATAGATCTCCATTAACTTCTTGTTAAATTAATCATCTAGTTATGAAAATAGATGGTGTTCTACTTATAAAAACAGTTTTAACTGTAGTATTTCTATCCCCTCTGGAAATTAATGTGTGGTACATTAGAAGTAAAACTCCTGCCATTTATACTTATTGTTAAAGTTTGATACATAGACTACTACCTTTTGTTTTCACCATCCGAATTCATAGGTTATAGGTATCATTTATTATGATTTAGGCATGACATTGGTGCGACTTTTCCCGTAAACTTGGTGTAATCCAGGTATATAGTCTAATATATAAGATTACCAAAGTGAGATTACTGGATTAGTTGTGTATAGAAGGGATTCATCCTGATGTTGGTTGTGATATGTGGGGCCAGGATTAGCCTGAATGTATCCTGTATTTTAGTATATTGGGATATTACTGATTTTTAAGGAGTATTTTTTCACTTACTATTATTGATAATATATTAAAAAAAAAAAGAGGGGGGGACCTGCTTTGGAATCACATTATAGCAGATGATGAGGTGTTTTTTTTTTTTTACACAGAGCCTTATATCCCCTGACAGAACTGGGAAATTTTAATAGCAGTGTCATATTAAACAATCTGGCTAAAGTATTTCCTTTCCTTTTTTGCAGGTAGTTATTACTCAGCTGAAGAAATTTTTTGATTACACTTGTCTGTTTAGAAGGCTGTGTTTTGTGGCCATTAGTGCTGGCATGGCAGTATGTGGGGATGAAATGTTTACCCAAGGTGGGTTTGATTGCTTTGAAGGCTGCAGTAGTATGGAAGGGGATATGCAAGTTGCCGATGTGATGGGCAGGAAGAATGGTATAAATGAGAAACCCTTGGGATTGGTGCGGCTTGTATTAATTCATTAAGAGAGCCTTGTTAGAAGTAAAACCAGCAAATTTTAACCATCCTTTGACCTTCCTAGCTGAAGTTGTTAGTAAGCTGTTAGTATGTGTTACTCATTTTTACCTATTTGTTCCACAATTCAAATGCTAGTTTCTCATTTTGGAAATGGAAGGCTGAGAGCTAGGCACTGGGCAGGGAAGTACATGTGAGTTTCAGACTTTGGCTCGTTCAGAGGGAATATGTTAAAGCAAATCCTGTTGTGTTGGCAATTTATAAACCATAAGAATAGTGCTTGGTATGTTTGGTGGAATGGGAGGTTCCACTGTGGATGTGGTTTTAGGTGGGGACATTGTCAGTTGGACGAAACACTTTCCTTTCATAGTATTTGCTTCCCTGGACCCCTGTCTAGCAGAGTAACTGATGTGATCCTGGGGTTAATGTCCTATCTCCCATTCAGTCATCAAGGTTCCTTTGAAGAGGACCAAAGAGGTGTTCTGCTTGACATGTATGGGCAGTCTATTCTAGAGTATGGGGAGTCTCTGTGTCAGGAACCTATCCCTTCAGCATATTTTGCTTATTGTGATGACAAGGTTTAGATCCCTGGAGAATGTGGCACTGAGGGATTGGGATTTCTTTAGGTGGAGTATGTTCAACAGCTTTGGTGGTCTGGAATTGTAAAGTTACCTGGTTTGTGGATAGGGATAGGTCCCGTCAGATGTGGGGTTTACTTTTAATATATTCCACTGGTAGTTAAATTTATCTTGGGTATTTGATATGGTCTTAGGAAGCATTGCTTCAGTTATGGCTGCTTTGTCACAGATGGAATGTCGGTGGTACATTCTTTCCTGGGTTGGCAGGATAGGTTGTCCTTGAAGATGTCTTGGAATGTGTTATGTATTTTGGATGTTTTACATGTCTTTTACTTTCTTGTAGATGGGGTCTTGGAATGCTGTGGCTCTAGTTTGGAATAGGTGGATATAATGTGGAGCATTCTTGTTTCTATTAGAGGGTTAATTTCGTCCTTTTCTTTTTAGATGATGGTGTGCTGAGTTCCAGTGGTGAGATGCAGTGAGTTCACAGATGATCATGCTTTGGTGTCGATTGAGCGGTGGGGTCATTGGGTGAGTAATCTGAAATGGATAGGTGTAAAGGCAAGCACAATGATCCGGAAGAAGGAGATATTCCTGACTGTCCAGGATGATGAAGCATAACCAACTTTTTGTTTACTCTAGAATAAGTATTAATGTTTTATGACTTTGTTTGATTTGTGATACAAGATAATGTACAGTACATGGTAGAATTCCGAGTTCTGTTATTGTAACAGTAAATGCCCTAATTGAAATGGACTTTAAAGGTAATGTTTTTTTGTTTTGTGGATGTTTTGAGTGCTGGAAAGGCTATAGGGTAGTAGGTAATTTTATTCAATGGTCATTAAGGCACATTACAGTTGGCAGTGGTGATTTTTTGCAGATGTAAGACATATTTATTTTGGCCAGTTTGAGTGGGTTACTTTGGTAGGGTTAATAGTTGATGTACTTTATCAATTTTATTGCTTGTGGCTTAGTTCTTTGATATGCCCTTGCAGCATAGGGATAGGGTGGGTTATAGGGATTTGTATTTTGATTATACGTTTATAGGTGTGGGATTTTGGGGTGTATTTGTGGCATTTGTTATGGCTGTGGTTAGTCATTACGGAAAGGTGAGGGACAGATAGGGCAAGGATGGTTCTTAGGTGCTACTCTCTTATTGGATAGTTGGAGGGATGACAGGAAGGTTCGTGATCAATGATAAGGCTGCTGTTAAGGTTAGTTGGTGAATGTCCTCGTCTGGTTTTAGGGGACATTGGGTTAACATCAGGGAGGGACTAAGGGTGTTCTTTCAGTTGTTTGGCCTGTTCATCACGTTGGCTATGTATGTGATAAGGTTTATAAGCTGGAGGGATGAGTCAGTGACTTGTGTGTTGGAGGATGATTGAAGGGACATGGAGTATTTATTTTACTTTTGGTGTTTGGTTTAGCTGGTGTAGGAGGCTCATTAGGGTTGTTGGGGAATTATGGTTTGTTTCCAGTTGCCAGTATGGAATTACATGCCTGATGGTGTTTGAACAATGCCATGATGATGGTTGTTTAATCATTCATGTTGTAAAGGCTAGTTGGTTTAATGTCTGGATTGATATTGCACCTGTGTTAAAGAGATCTCATTGGTATGATGGTATGCAACTGGGTTTAATAACAAAATAGTATGGCTTGCTTTGTTGAGTTGCTAGAATGCCACGATGACTGCTGAGCTGTTTTATGGTTTGTAAGAGATAATTGCTGTGATGGCTAGGTAACAGGAGTTTAATTATACTAATTTGGTTGGTAGTGATGGGGAGTCATTTAGAATTGTTATATTTTTGGCATGAAGGAGAGCTTATTTGGTTATTACTGAATTGGGTGATGCATGGTGTTGCAGTGTGGCATGATGGCATGTAGTTGACTCTGCGTGGTTTTATAATGCTCTTGAAGTCATTGTGGAGCTGAATACATCAGTTGCAGGAGATGTTTTGGTCATCAGAGTGGCATGCAGTGAGATTGTAGAGGGCTGTTAGAAGGAGCAATCCTTGCCGTAAACTGAGGTGGAAGGTAATGAATTTTGTTGATTGGTTGTGGTACATACTACTTTATCTGGGTTCATTGAAGCACAGTTGATTTTATACTGGTTTAGGATAGTGTTTTTTTTTCAGGTGCTGTAGGTATACACGTGTTTTAGGGGATAGTTCTGGATTTGGGTACTGTCTATGAGGGAGGCTTAAGAAAGGTACAGTCTGCTGTGTATCTTTGCAGATGAGGTCTGGTACTTATGATTTAGCTGAAGTTTAGAAAATGGGTACACCGAATGATGCTTGGCTTTAGGATGGAAGCTTTGGTGAAAAGAGGGGGAACAGCCTGGTCAGGCTGGTGGGTGGAGAAGAGGGGCAGGTTTGTCCTATTCTGTTCCCCCTCTGGTGATGGATGTGAAATTCAATAAGTTTGGAAGGATAGTGAGCTGTTGCTCTAGCGGACAAGTTAATACGCAAGCTGAGCTGCTTATATGGATGGTGGTGTAATTCAATAAATTGAAGGTGAGCGTGAATGCTGCTTTGTTAGTGCAATGATAAAGTTAATAAGCAAGCTGAACTGCTTATATGGATGGTGGTGCAATTCAATAACTTGAAGGTGAGGATGAATGCTGCCTTGTTAGTGCAAGGATAAGTGAGCAAGTGGGGGACGCTGCTTATCAAGGGTGAGCGGTTGCTCTGCCCTTATGATTATTTCATGCCTTCTTCCATGGGTATTATCACCACCTGTGTCATGTTTTGGTTGAAATTTGTAACTATTACTTAACAATCATGTTTATGGAAGTTTAATAAAGGTCATCAAATGTCATTCGGTGTTGTGTGTTCATTGAAGTGCAACAGGACAACTGTGGTTTACAGCTTTACAACTTCTGTCATCATAATCTCAAATACTGATGATCAGAAGTAATTTATTTTCTTTCCAATGGCCAGTTATTGGTAAAGGGAGATCTTGGAATAATAAGATCTGAATACTCCAGTCATTTTAAAAGGCTAATAAGGGGCCATCTAAAGATTCTTTTATAGTTCATTTTCCAAAAGGAGATATAAGGATACATTTCAAATATGGTTTCATGGTGACAATCCTTACTCTCTATGAAAAGCAAGTAACAGGGTTCTGGGAAGAAGACTATATCCACTAGCAGAGTATCTCACGCAGGAGAGAAAAAGTGGATAATTCATCCTGGGTGTGGAATGGTGAATTGACTCTTTTTTTCCCTGCTGACTCCGGGGCTTGGTAGTTTGTAGGACTTTTCTGAGTTATGCTTTGTGGGCATGACAATGGCATAATGTTCCTATAACTCACAATGTCTTATGAGAAGTGTTATAAAAAGTAAACGGTGAATAGTCTTTGCTGTGTGCTATTAATTCCTTATTAGAATTATTAGGATTGTGAGTTGTGTCTTTACATTCTGCATTAGGTTTGAGACAGATCTTCTCAAAGAGAAACTAAGACATTTCTATTTCCCAAATGGAAATCACTTTCTCAGACTTGATTACAAGAAGCATAATCCATATATTTAGTAAAATAAAATATCTCTCTATCATTCCAATTGATTTCCTACCAAAAACTCTTGATATGCCTAAAGCTATGTCTTTGGCATAGAAAGAGCCCACTGGTCTCTTACTGCAATCAATACTATCAATAAAAAATAACCAAGATCAGTTATTGTCAAATTTCTTTCTTCATCTGACAAAGAATTGGTTTAAAAGACTGCCTGGTCCAAGTCACCAATAAAATAAAATTTAATGAAACAATAATACGTTTTGACAATGACTATTCATCTATGGTAATATCCAAAAGGAAAATATTCCTACCTCTGATAAAAGAACTGAAGAAAGCACAAGTGAAGACTCACCTTTTGTTTCACGCAAAGGTGAAGATTTTCACCCTGGAGAGAACCAAGTTGTTTGAGGACCTAGACCCTGCACTGATTTTTCTTAAAAATCATAAGATCTTAGAAAAAATAGAAGATATGGAATGGTTTAACCCTTCACTTAAACAATTGGCATCTAACTAAACTTGGAAAAATTCAGAGAAGCAAAAAGACTAAACAAAGACTAAACAAAAAGACTAAACAAAGACTAAACAAAAAGACTAAACAAACAAATGAACTAAAGCATAATTTCCTTTTTCTGCAAGGTATGCTTTTCTTATCACAATTTCAAGAATTTATACAGTTTTCTATATCCATTAAGTTTAGGATAATTAATAATATAATATAATTTATAATACCCTCTCTTCTATAGGTACAATGGTATCAGTCATTTTTTGATTAATCTTACATATGACAATAGAAGAAGGAATAGGAAAAGAAAATGTAGTGTTGAAATAACTTAATCTTTCCCTTAAGTAGGCATTTTCTAGAAATAGTGCATAAACAATACATTGATTATTTACTAACATAAATATAAACATAGCCCTTCACATAAGTTTAATAAAGTTATACACATAATGTATTTACACATTCCTTCATTACTTCCTAATTGGGTATTATTTGTCTCCACAGAGGTTTTTATTTAGTCACTTAATTAATGTTGCACATAGGTTAGGTTCATAGGTTAGTACTAGGCTAACTGCCCTTGTGAGCCATTTTAAGCCTTGCCAATTACCACGTGAGAATCAAACTGTAAAAAAAAAGTTGTAACCTTTGTTTTGGCAATTTTCCCACTGATTTTCATTGGAGACAACTTTTGGCTCCAAATCTCTCAGGCTGATAATTCGCTAGCTTTAACCATCTCGAGCAACTGAGAGTCAGCCTGGGAATTTCTTCAAATGCTTTGAATCTTCATTAGAGCACGGCGATGTGCTTTGATGACATCAGCACAATGAATCTAGTCAAACCAGGAAGCCTCCAGTTAGAGTTGTGTTGAAAAACAGTTCTCATTTATAAAATGTCATTTAATAACCTAATAAATTACCCTAAAGCATCAAAATAGTGTCCATCAATGAGAAATACTTTATATGGAAATGAGATGGGCAGATTTTTTCCTTTTTGTTGTATTTTAAAAGTAAGTGGTTTCAAATCTTTTTAAACAACATCCTAACAGCATATATATATATATATATATATATATATATATATATATATTTAAGCGTGTGTGTTGTTTAATGCGGAAAGATATGATCTAATCCGTGACAAACTATAAACAAAATCCAACTTTAATGTCAATTTAAGTTAACTTTAATCTTTAAATAACTGAGAAGGCACTCATACATACATGCAGTTATACAAATATAAGGTGTTATAACTTAAAAGCATTCATTCTAAACAAATTCTAGCCACATTACTTTTTTCATTTTGTTTATCTCAGAACTGCTTATATTCATATTATTTGGCATATATTTTTTAATGGCTATTTTAAACTGATGCTATGTTTGCTCATAACTCTAAATGGATGCACTTCAGGATATTCTTTTTAATATTGTTAAATCCTCAATGAGGGCATTAATGAGTTTTGTAAGATATATTAATGACAATAGACTGAAACAACAGCTAGTACAGAAACCACTGCTATTATTTAACCCTATGCTGTTAAATGGAAGAGATTGTATATCTTCTTAGTCAAAGGGTTTTTTTTTGTTCTTCTTTCTCTTATATATAATTGATATTTGCTTCATTGTGGTGTGTAGTAGAGCTATATATTGTTCTTTTAGTAGCAAAATGTATAGAAACTGTTTATTTTAGATCATATCATGCTTTATCTGTTAAACTTAGTTAAACATATTTATTGAGGAAATGATTAGCTAAGTTAATCCAATACTACTCATATGGGAACAACTTCTTAATTAAGGTATACTCAGTGCCATCTTTAACTTACGATTATATTTAATAAATACAACTTAATTTTTTTTAGTATAAATAGTTATATTAAAGGAGTTATATTACAAATCCACAATGTTAAAAGTTACCTAGTTTATTTATTTAATATATACAACTAGTGGTTGCTGCTTTCTGTTGCTACTGTCTAAGGGTTTGATCCGAGTGACTGATGTCACTGGGACAAGTAGTTTATAACTCCAGGCGGGGAGCTACATTGTTTTTTTTTATAAGATACAACATACAACTAGTATTATAATAACGTTTCACCTGACATCCATTATAGTAAATTTATACAAAGACATAAGCTATAATAATTATAAGATTCATACTAGTCATTTTGACGTGTGTACTTGTGTTTACAAATTAAATAATCTTCTATTTGGAGAGGGTTACATAAGATACACACATGATATAGATAAGATACAAAATTGTACTAATATAGTTATATATATGAAATGACCACATTAAAAGACATATCTATCAATATCAATGGCATGAATAACCAAATTAAAAGCGGTAGTCTATTCAAATATATTGCTTTACACAAGCCCAACATGATTTTTTTTATAAAAAACTCATTTATTGAAAGATAAAATTACATTTCTGAATACAAATATGCTATCATTGCTAGCTCAGAACACTAAAAAAAAAAAAAAAGAAAAGAGGTATTGCAATTCTCTGGAACAAAACACTTCCTATACCTAGAATAATTAAATCATATCAAGATGACAAAGGGAGGCTATGTCTTGTTATAATTGTATTAAATAAAAATTATATACTCTAGTAAACAACTTCTGGTTACCTGGTATAGGAACTAATATTATCAAACAACAATTAAGTCAAATAGTTTCACATTCTGAAGGAAATATCATCATGACAGGGGATTTCAAATGTATTCTAAATGTAAAATATTCCACTACTTTATGAAAAAGAAAGATAATGCTACAAGCCAAATAATTGATACATTTCATGGATTCCTATCAATTAAAGGAGATACATGATTACACAGATCAAAGCTCGTTACAATATACATTCTATTCCAACAGATATAAAACATATTCCAGATTAGATAGGATAATACTCTCCAGACAAATTATAAATGATTTAAAAAGCAGTAAAATCATATCATGCCCACTCTCTGATCATAATGCTATTATATTTGATCTTAACATTATTAGTTCATGTAATATACAAATGAAAATAATTCTCGCATACCTTACACAATTAAAAGATTTTCAAACCTTCTTAGAAGAAAAAGTATGCAATTTTATAAATATAAGTTCAGCTTCAAATATTTCAAACATATATATATGGGATGCTTTAAAAGCCTATCTATTCGGACAAATAAACAAATGGTATTATAAAAGGAAGTCGTCTTGGGATAAAGATTTAAAAATATTACAAGAAAACCTAAATACATTATACCTTAAAAATAAAGATAA
Organism: Protopterus annectens; assembly: GCF_019279795.1. Taxonomy (NCBI): domain Eukaryota; kingdom Metazoa; phylum Chordata; order Ceratodontiformes; family Protopteridae; genus Protopterus; species Protopterus annectens. The sequence goes on along the minus strand of NC_056743.1, from coordinate 468,235,363 downwards.
GCTTACATCTAAAAACATTAGGGATGAAATAGATAAATTGAATGAGGAATGCAAAACTATACTTCATTATAAGACTATGATCATCTTAGAAAAAATACAAGTTTCTTACCTATTCAATAAACTCCAGATACTTAACTAATCTTAAGAACAAAAGTAAAAGAATAAATAAACATAATTATATTAAAGAGCTGTACTCTTTAAAGAAAAAGAAGAAAGTGTATAGCATATAAAACATAACAGAGGAGTTTAGAATTCACTTTCACACAATCAACCAAATCACGCATAACATAGAATCTAAAGATAAAATAAAAGAATCTATAAATAGAAATATTTATAAAAAACTTAACAATCAAAAGGTAGAAATCATTGATAAACAAATCAATTTAGCTGATATACAAACTCAAACTAACAACTTAAACAAAACAAAACCCCAGGAAAACGACAGAATTATATCCAAGTTATATAAAAGTATACCAAAGTTTGCTATTTCCTTACTCCCCAAAGTCTTCAAATTAGCTCAGAATGATATTATAATGCCTCCTTCTTGGAAATATATATTTATGTCACCTATTTTAAAAACTAACAAAGATCCTAAATGTTGCTCCTCATATAGACCCATTTAACTATCGAATGTGGATAACAACATATTTATGAACAGATATACTGAAAGACTAAACACATTCTTACCACATTTAATAGATGATGACCAAATGGGCTTTGTAATTAATAAAAGCACTTTTGATAATATTAAACAAACTATAGCCTTAATTGAGTACTCCCAAAGGAAGAAAAAGAAAATTGACATTAATAAGCTTGGGCATAAATTCAGCAATTGACTCAATAAATTGGGATTATCTGTTCATATTACTAGAATGTCTAAATCTCTCAAATAGTTTTATTGATCTACTAATACATTCATATAAAGGAGCACTAGCATATATTAAAATCAGATTATACATCTCAACCAAAATACCCATCATAAAAGGAACTAAACAAGGAGCCCCCCTCTCCCTATTATTCACCCTAATAATGGAACCATGGGCTAATAATATTAGGAAAAACAAGAATATAGAAGGACTACAGCATAATGAGGCATTAACCTCTAAAATCCAACTATTTGCAGATGATGTACTTGTTAGTACGAAGGGAAATGATTCCTCTACAGCATCTTTATTTGATCCTATCAAAATATTTCAAAATATATCTGGATTGTCATTTAATGATAATAAAACTGAAATTCTACCTATATATTCTAACAAAAATAATAGAGCTATAGATAATAAATATAAATCTGATTCAGATCATATTACATATTGAGGAATCATCCTTGCTAAAGATATACAATCAATAATATGATTAAATTACATTAAATGTTAAGAAGACATTCAAAATGTATTACTGACGTGGAGCACGATTGTATTCACAACAGAAGAAAGCTTAACAATTATAAAAATGATAATTCTCCATAAAATCCTATATATTATTCAATCTATTTTAGTAGTTCCTACCAAAATATTTATAAATAAATTAAATTACCTGATATTAAATTTCTTTTGGTCCCTCAAAAAATGAAGAATTGCCCTTAAACAACATCTAAATAGTTGAAGCACAGGGGGTTAGCATTCCCAGATCTGTATTTGTATTCAAATTCCTCTATAATTATAACAGTTGTGCAACCTTTAGACACCTCTTATATGGCTAAATGGAAGGTATATTGGGAAGCAACAGCAATGCAATTAATAATGAAACCTCTAAGCTAGAAATCATAAGCAACCTGATGTTATGGATACTAAGAGTATTTTACTATGCATATAACACTCGAACACATGACCAGCTACATTTATAATGTTCTAGTAAATTTTAGAAATTTTATATCTAAACACCTCAGTTATAAAGAATCAGATAATAGAAGAATTTCAGTTAGACAAATCCCTATGGCTAGATATACAAACATTTAGATCATTTATATACAATAAAATAGACTTGATCACACCATCAAACAAACACGATACTAGTACATTGCTAGACTACTTTCAGTCAACTCTCCAACATAAACTTATTCAGGCAAATTTTTGTTTATATTCAGAATCATCAGAGATGAAATGTATAGCTGCTGAGATAGTTACTGGAATTACTTCTACTCAATCAATAATGAATGTCCCTGTAATCAGAGCAAAATAAACATATTAGAATTGGCAGGGAAAACAACTCTGTCACTTAAATGGAAATTATACACTCGGAGATATATGTCCAGATCCTTTTATACTCCTCAACAAATGAATAAAATCAAGAAGAAACAGAACATATGTAACAAATGCAAGTCAGATGTAAACATAGATTGTGCTCATATGTTCTATGATTGTCTTGCTATAACAGCTATTATTTACAGATAATTTCACATGTAACAACTCACCATTGCTTTTTAATACACCTATACCACATAGTGTTAAAACAATAAAATATTCTTTACTCTGAGCTATATTTGCTGTGGCCAGAAAGAGCCTAACAAAAAACTGGTTATCTGAATCCCATCCTATTTTACTGAATTCAAGAACATGTTAAATGAAGTTTGTCATTTACAACTTAAAACTATTATTTCTAGAACAACTAGAAAGACTCATGCTTATTATATGTGGGTTAATTTACAGATTTTGTTGAAAAAAGATTAACAATTACAATGGAACATTTCAATTTTCTTTTTCTTTCATGTGTGGTTCGAAATCATAATGGTTAAAGTAACACATTTTCTGTGAATAATAATGGATGTCATTGTAAATATTTTAGTTATAAAAAGTTTTTTTTGTTGTGTTCTTTATTTTAATTATATAAAATTATTTGAATTTAATATGTTATAAACTTTTGAAATTACAATTTTCTGTAAAATTTTTGTGATTGTTTATAAATTTCTTTTATTTAAAATTAATAAAATTGTTTTAAAAAAAGAAATACAATAAAGGACCACTAAAGCTAGATTAATATTAATATCAACTACATGAATTTAGCAAATGCATGTGTACTTGTCTAATCCCTACAGCATTTCCTAACAGCAATAACTCACAATATCCTCTAAACAAAAGTCAAACCAACTCTCCCACATCAAATCAAAGCTTCTCTCACATTCTAGTTTATGGCAGTCATCACTAGGACAATAAGGAAAACTTTGACAAAATTTAGATAAGAAAACTAATCCTAACAAATATTCTACTTAGTCACAAAAAAGTAATGGAAACCAGGTAAATGCCCTCTGTAAGCACAGTAAAGTCAATATCAAATAAAACTAAAAAGGACCAACCATGGCTAGGTGTATAACAACTTTAATAAAGAGTAAGAGCTTTCACAGCCAGCACGCCTGCTTCTTCAGACTCAAATACAGCAAAATCACTCTTTCTGTATTTAAAAGATGTTCAAACCAATCAAATGTAATGCTTAATTAGTGAATTAACATTCCAAACAATTTAAAAGGATCTTCAAGCAATAGCTCTCTAAAAATACAAGTACAGAAGCCTATTCAGAAGTTGAGCTGTGCTGGCTGTGAAAGCACTTACTCTTTATTAAAGTTGTTATACACCTTGCCGTGGTTGGTTCTCTTTTTATCTGATATTAAATATTGTGTTTATTCTACTTTCCTACATATCATTGATCATCACTGGACAACCTTTTGCCCACATATTAACTTGTCCTTCCCCACATGTGTAGTTCCCTCCTCAGTTTAAGTATACTGTTATCATCCATATCCAATTGTAATAGTCTCTGTCTCTGTGACTTTGGGCTATAAGCCAATACATCTTTATTATCAAATCATAAAATGTATTTAAAAAATACAACACAGTCATCAATTTAAATAAGTCACTAAATAAGGAATTTATCTAGCTTCAAGCATAACACCCTCACTGAAATCTGCAATCAGCACAGTGGGTGCTAAAATGTATTTTGTATGAACAGACATGTTATTGATACCATCCAGAATTTCATACCCACTAAGCCAAACTTAAACTTCACAACCTATAGCATCCAACACTCAAACCTCAACTCAGTTCTCCTTTCAGCCCATTTCTACCTCTTATATTAAATCTTTACTTCTTAAGCTCAAACCCTGTTCTGCCTCCACAGACAAATTACCACCTACCTTCCTTAAACTTGCTGCTGACTCTATTGCCTACCCTGTCTCTGTACGAATAAACAGATCAATTCTTGAATCAACTGTTCCTACTTTGTGGAAATCCTCCTTCACTATACCATTACATAAAGGAAGGAACTCAACTGACCCCACAAACTACCGACCCATTGCCATTCTACCCCCCTCTCTAAGATACTAGAAAAAGGTATTCACAAAGAGCTTCTTGACCATCTCATCAAATGCAGCCTACTCACCCCCACTCAACATGGATTTCGTCCCAACCACAGTACTACCACTGCCCTCCTTTCCTTCACTCACACTATTGCAGAGTCAATGGAAAACAATATGCTTGTCTCTTGTCTTTTCCTCGACCTCTAAAAACTTTTTGATACTGTTTCTCATCCTTTACTGCTATCTAAACTCTCAAACCTAGAACTATCCGCATCCTCCCTAGCATGGTTCACCAGCTACCTAACCAGAAGGCAACAATCCATCAGATGGCTCTCCTCCATCTTTCCCTTCTTTCCTACCCCCACTGGTGTACCCCTAGGCTCCATCTTAGTTCCCCTTCTGTTTAATATATTCACCAATGACCTGTCTACCTCTGGCAAAGAGTCTTCCCTCATACAATATGCTGATGACTCCACACTTATATCTATCTCCAACAACATCTCCAAGCTCCATACCTCAACTCAACAAGCCTTCCTTTCCACTGAGCAATGGCTATCTGACAACCAATTGAATCTAAACCCCAAAAAAGACTAAGCTTCTGCTCTTCCTTCCCTGAATTCTTGCTCATCATAAATCATCATTTTTCATCAAATCCTTGAACAACACAACTATTCAACCTGATACCCATACAAAACTACTAGGGGTCATAGTAGATGACAAACTTCAATTCAACCTCTACTTACTCCAATGCATAAAGAAAACACATCAAAAACTAGGTCTACTTTATCGAAACAAAAAATGTATCACCCCAGAGGCTAGACTGACACTTGGACAGGCACTACTCCTCCCCTCCCTCCTTTACACCGCCCCTATTCTCACCAACATACAAGTCACCTCCCTGAATAAACTCCAACTATCCCATCACAAAATAGCTAGATTCATCACCAACTCACCATACAACACAGGCCATTGTATTGCATTAAACTCTCTCCAATGGCTAGAACTCCCCCAACAACTGCTTCTATCTCAATTTCAAATACTTCACTCTATTTTCTACAAACCCTCTTTCTGTCCATCTCTCTCACCCTTAGTCTCCACCTATACTCCATCCTGGACATCAAACCAGCAGCTACTAGACATATATCAACCAAACAAATCTATTGGGAAAATACTGTATAAACATACTGTCACCGATGCCTGGAAGAAACTCCCCCTTAGCCTACGGTTCATTACCCACTACACCCAGTTTAAAAATGAACTAAAAACTTTTCTACTTAACTCCAAGACTTGCTCCTGTCATGAACCCACCTAGTTTCCCTCTCCTGTCTCACACTTTTCTACACACCATTCACTTAAAAAAAATAAATAAATAAATTTTGATAATAGAACTTTATGTATGTATTTTATGTATTAACAGCTTTGTAATTGTTCTTTTCTGTACTCAGCTTTATCATTTGTACTCAACTTTGGTATTATTAACAGCTTTGTAAATCCTTCAACTATGATAGTACTATACTTCTGCATGCAATCAGTGTACTACTATGCAATTTTCTGGAGCTTTTCACCTCGGGTCTCCACTGAAAATGGACCAAAAGCCCAGTTGGACTAATCCTGTTAACAAATGACAATAAATAAACAAACAAACAAATAAATAAATAAAATGTTACTGGCCATAGAGATTTTTTTTTTTAACTCACATATTCTTTTGAGACAGTAGATCATATTATACTACTTAAGGAACTAGAGGTCCTTCTTGTTTGGCCTCAGAATATTTGTCTGGAATTAGAAATGATTTGCCTCACAGGACTTTTGTACTCATGACAGGTGATAATCAAATGGAACAAGGTTTCTTCATTTAGTAGTGCTACAGTGGTCAGTTCTTGAACCTGTGCCATTCTACCTATATGTAAATGGTACCACAAGCAACAGACTTTCCTTAATGATCACTCCTTTAATCAGGGACATTATTCGCTATATAGCAGATCTAGTCACAGCTGACATGCAGAAAGATACAGCTGGCTGACAATAATAATTCCAGATGAACACTAAATTGCACAAGTAACCAGATATCAATACTTATTGGGTTGCCTTAGACCCTAGCCTTCCTTTAAAACCCAAAGTGAAATGATAGTGGACAGGGTGCATATGTAACTAAATGCAGCCTCCTCAACAGTCTTTCACATATTCCTTCATGCTCAGCATGACCTTTCAAATAATTTATTCATTGCTCATCTAGAATATGTACTGTACATTTTTGTTTTATATTCCTCCCAATGCACTTACAAATTTCAGACTACTGCAAACACTTCATTCATCTTGTTTGCTTGTCACAGTTTGTTGTGTTCTACATTAAGGATTAAACTGTGTTATGAAAAATACTATCCCAGCTTGATAACCAAATTAATAAAAACCTCATGATATGCTCTATGTACACAGGAAGACATCTATTTGTCATATCGGAGACCTTCATCCATCCCCGATATTAGTGAAAACAGTTTCTTTAAGATTGTGCCAGTCAGTTTTAAGCAACAACTGCCCAGAGAACCTTTGAAAATAGCAAACTAATTAAAAGGACTGACTACTACACTTACTTTAATGACATGGTAGTGTCTCACTATATCATGAAGCTATCGGCCAGTAGATTGTTGCATTTAATAGGTTTATAGATTCATAGCTTCATAGGAGGGTACTAGACTGTGAGACCTAAGGCCTTAATAAACCTAGCCATGTTATACCCTTGTTCCCTTACTGACCAAGTTAAATTGTCTATTTGCAGCATGACTCTATGATCAGCGATTGCCCTTATCCAAGAGGGGCATTGGTGACACCCCAGGGTAAATTTATAGTCTCCCATCTAGTTGTCTAAGATATGCTTAATAGGGCCATTGAGGAGCTCTGTTTTACATGAAATGAGAGTTTGCTGCAGAGGAGTGGCAATCTCTTAGAGATATGTATCTCTCCACCATGTCCTGTTAATGTAATAGGCTAGGCTAAGATCCCTAGAGTGAGTGAATCTTGTCCCATTTGACTTGCTGATGTGCAGAATTTCCATCTGGGCAGGGTCTGAGACTGCTCTGCAATCCAGGCACAAGTCGCATCTCGGCAGCAGCCTGTAAGATACACAGTACAGTAACAGGACCTTTAGTCTGTCCATGCAGGTCATGTGTTGAACAACCTGAATCTTCTTAATGAGAAACCTCTGAGGTCTGTTCCTGTTGTGTGGTGAGGTACTTACAGAAGAGAGCATTGTATTCTATTAGTGGTCTGATGATGGAACTGTACAGGGGAGTCATGACATCCTTAGCTCTGGATGCAATGCCCTTACTTATGAGATGTGTAACATAGAAGGCCTTCTTTACCACAGTGGGCACATGGCGATCAAAATTAATGTTGCTATCAACCTGTGTTCTCAAATCGCTCACAACAGGGTTTGAGCTAAGGGTGGTAACATTAATATTATAATTTGTAGAGACTTCCCCTTTGCCGAAAGGGATGATGACTCATTTTTTTGCATTTAGTTTTAGTCCGTGGCTTTGAGAGGCAGTTGTCCCAAAGAATATATGAGCATAAATATGCTATCAAGTAAAATAAATCAAATAATGCTTTGGCAAAGCACATTGGTGAATACAATGACCACCAATTTTGTTTCTTGGCTATTGACCATGTAAAAATCGAAGACGAAGCCATGGGATGTGCAATTAGAGCTAAAAGAATTAAAATGGCAAATAAAACTACAAGCCGACAACTGGCCTGGAATAAATGAGCATAACTCTATAGCCCCAATACTAAAATTAAAAGCATTGGAAAGAAAGAAAATTGGTTGATTATGCTATTTCATGACAAATCTTTATATATTATTATCATAGTTAAGTGTGTATATACATCTATAATACATGTTTATTACATATATTTTTATACACTTTTTATATATCTTTTTAGATACATAATTCTTATATGGACATAAGTTTTACATATTTTAAAGATTTGTATTCAATTTTATGCTTAAGCACATCATATGAAATTTATTTCATTACATTTTTACCTTTCAGCATTTTTAAAAGTATTTATGAATGTGTTTATTTATGCATCTATAATAGCAACAAAGTAGCATGCATAGTAGTTAGTTAATTAATCAATTTATCAAGGGTCCAATGAACTAATGAGCACTTATATAAAAGGATGTGATGCAATGTTTCTTAAATTGTCTGATGAAGTTTAACATAGCCTTAAACGAAAGCGCTTACAGAGTGTCATATTTTTTATGAATAAAGTGTGTTTCTACTACCAGCATTGGATTTGAGTGATTCAGCTATTGAAGTTCAGCTCTACCAGCCTTATTTTTGCACAGTGTTTGTATTTTTGGGGGCCTGTTCACCAGTCATTGTCTGCGTAAGCCTTTTGTGTAGTATGTCAGAATCAATGAGGGACTCAGTTTGTAGTTTTTGGTGAACTTTGTAAGCCACAAGCCATCTATTTTTGCCTGGACTTCCGAGAAATAGATTCCAAACAATAGGGGGCCCAGCACAGATTCTTGTGGAACACCACTAGTAACTTGATCTACTGGTTGAGGTGGAATCCCCAACTTTGACTGCATGCGTTCTGTCGGTGAGCCAGTTAGCTACCCATCTAGTGACATATGGGTTAATTCCCAGCTGGATGCATTTCTCAATGGTGTCTGAGTGAGGGATTGTGTCAAAAGCCTTCACTAAGTAAAAACAGGCTGTATGTACTCTTTTATAATAAAACCACAGCAAATACTGAATCCAAAAATTCAGAAAAATAAATTCAACATGAAAAACAACATCAGGTTCCGTTCCACTCGTTTATTGCACTTTAGCGCCTCAGCCAAGCAGCCTTCAAGAAGTGATACACAGTACATAAAAAACCTTCCCTATATACAAACCCACAATTAATTAATTATCCAATTATGCGATAAAACAAATTAAACATTTCCAGTCCAACTCTAAATTAAGTCCTTCTGGAAAAAGAGTGTTATACTTTAAAATATATATTGCTTCTTTTGTTAGCGGCATGTTTTTTAACAAACCTTCATCTCCAGTTTTGACAAAAACTTTTTCTGAAACAGTAGCCTGCAATAAAGTGTGGTCGCCATTATGTTTTTCAAAGAAATGCATAGCTATAGAGCTTTCAGCTCTATTCTTTTTTGCATCTCTGATGTGTTCCTGCAGCCACACCTCACACTTTCTTTTACTTTGTCCTATATAGCATAGGTTGCAGGGACACCTCAGACAATAAATAATGCCTTCCGTATTACTTCCATAGTGACCATTAACAGCAAATTTCTTTTTATTTATCATAGTAAATGTGAACACTATATGTCTACATACACTGCAACTATTACAAGTCACTGTTCCATTTAATCTTGGAGACATAAAAAGGCTGACTTCAGGTGATATAAAATAAGCTCTGACCAATATGTCTTTTAAATTCTGTCCTCTCTTATATGACATATATTCTTCATTTATAGTTTTTCATAACAATGCATCTATTTGTAAAAAAAACCCAATAATTAATAACATCCTTCCTTTTATCACTTAAAATGTTATATCTAGTTACAAAAAATATTTTATCTTCCTCATTCTTATTAGTTAACTCTACATTTGATTTCCCCTTTGTTTAGTGGAACAAATCTTTTTAACTGCCATACTTAACATGTCTTTATTACATCCCCTTTGTACAAACATTGCCATTGTTTGCTTAATCTCTTTCTCTAAATGTAAGTAATCATTACAAATTCTACAAACCCTCAACAATTCTCCATAAGGAAGAGCTTGAACTGTATGTGCTGGATGACAAGTAGTATCATGCAGAATTTAAATTTAGTGTTGGACTGGCAATGTTTAATTTGATTGTTTTATTGCATAATTGGATAATTAATTAATTGTGGGTTTGTATATAGAGAAGGTTTTTTATGTATTATGTATCACTTCTTGAAGGGTGTATGTACTCTTTTGCCTTCATCCAGGACATTGGTGACATTCCCAAAGAAGTCTACCAGGTTTAATGAGCATGATCTACCCTTAACAAAAACAAATTGGGTTGGGTGAAGAGTTTGAAAGTCACCTATGTTATGGTTGATAAGGTCTCTCCCTTTTTTAATTTCTCCAAATCCCTTGGGTTTCTAATACCATGACAGCAATGGACACCATTCCTAAGTCAAAGTACAATTAAAGTTCAAGAAATTAGTATTGTTTCACTCTTTGATGTCAGCAAAAAGTGCTCTTCGAAGCACCCACAATGAGCCTAGTAATGACTCCTTCTGCAGTTTGTACAGAGTTGACAGCAACCTCTCCTTTGACCACCAGACTGCCACTGTGGTCAGAAAGTCCTTCTGTGTGGCAGATCTCATTACCAAGGGTTTTGCATCCAGGAAGAAAGAGGTCATCATCTCTCTCTGCTCTTCCCTCATTAGACCAGTCATTTAGTATAATGCTCCATTTGGCATGTACCTCACTAGACACATGCAACATCGGGAAAGGCCACAAAACATACCTCATGAATAGGATCCTAGGCCTTAAATACATGTCCTACATGGACAGACTCAATAAACTCCAGCTATTCTCTGTCTCATATCATCTTCTAAGAAGCGATTTCTGCTTGACTTACAAAGCCATGTCTGACCCAGCTCTGTTAGAAATGTTACATCTAAAGAAATCCCAGTCCCTCTGCAACACAAGCTCCAGAGACCTCAACCTCATTACCACGATCAAAAGAACATGCTGGAGGGCCAGGTTCATAACCCAGAGACTGCCCATGGTCTGGAATAGACTTCCCATACATGTCAAGCAGAGCACCTCACTGGCCCTCCTCAAAAGAAATATTGATGAGTGGATGGGAAATAGAAAGTTCACCCTGGGGATCACTCCAGTGGCTCTACTTGATAGAGGCACTGGGAATTAACATCAAGTGGCACGATGCCAGGCCACTTCTATGGGCTAGGCTTGTAAAGGCTTCAGGACCATTAGCCTAGTACACACCTATGAACCTATAAACATTTTAATGGGTTAGGGCAAGTTTATAGCATCCTACAGACCACCCTCTCAAAGTCAGGAATCCCACTCGGCTTTCCTGAAAACATTGGAGAACATGAAGATCTCTCCGAACACCATTATATTGGGCAACTTCAACTACCCAAACATAGACTGGGAGCATTACTCAAGCCCCAGCACCTTAGCCCAAAGGTTCCTGGAATTTATAAACTCAAATGCTATGGAACAACTAGTCACCACTCCCACAAGAGGGGAAAACATACTAGACCTGATCATTACCAACATGGGGACTCTATGCTCCATACCAGAAGTATATCCCTCATTGGTAAGATCAGACCATAAATTAATTTCACTGGATATCCGCATCCCAACTCCACCCCCAGCCCAGAAAACCACAGTGAAAAACTCTTCAAAAGCGAACTTCACACTTCTCAAAACCGAAGTGGAATCCTTCAAGGCCCCAGGGCCAGTGGAAACTACGGCCCAAACCGCAGAATCCTATATAAACGCATTCTACAGACATCTCCAGGAATGCATGGATCATGCTATCCCAAACAAAATCAAGACCCAATCATCCAAAGAAAGCTATCCAGTCTGGTGGACCCCAGCCATAAATAAACTGTACAACAGAAGGAGGAAGCTACTACATGATAGAGCAAAATCCATAAAAGGGAAGGCATCTCTGATCAGTACTAGCAAAAAATTACGATCCCTCATAAAATCCTCCAAGGCCAGCTTCTAGAGAAAAATTGCACAGGACACTAAAGACAATCATAAGGCTTTTTTCAGTTATGTTAGGAACCTGGGATGCAACTCCCAGACTTGTTCTGAGTTGATTCTAAACGACAAAAAATACACTGAACCCACAGACATCGCCAATATCCTGGCAGACAGGTTCAGTGCAAACTTCTCCACTCCCTCCCCCTCCCCCTCAAAAGAGCAAGTATCTATCCCGGCAGAGTGCAGCCTCCCAAACATTTCTGATGCTCAGGTGAAGGCCACCCTCTCCATAGCAAAAAACACTGCTTCCATGGGACCAGATGGCATCCCGGGTTGCGTCCTACATGAACTCCAAGAAGAACTAATCCCTCAAGTAAAACTGCTGTACAATCTCAGTCTCAGTATAGGATATGTGCCCAAAGAATGGTGTACAGCAACAGTGGTCCCACTCCACAAAGGTGGCGCCTCTACGGACCCTGGAAACTATCGCCCAATAAGCCTGACTAGCCTAGTCTGCAAGGCTATGGAGTGGATCATCATGGAACTCATAAACAAAGACATTGGGGACCTACAGACACTAGATCCTACCCAATTTGGCTTCTTCAAGGGCAGATCCTGCCTTTTGAACCTGGTCGACTTCTTCAAAACAGTCACCAAGGCCATAGATGAAGGGAAGGTAGTCCACACAGCCTATCTGGACCTCGCAAAGGCATTTGACACAATATCCCACTTGGGCATCATAGATAAGCTATCCAGCCTAAATATAAACCCCTATGTCACAAGATGGGTCACAAACTGGCTCAAAGACAGAACCCACAGAGTCAGAGTTGCTGGAGCCATGTCAGATTCGAAACCGGTCACAAGTGGCGTCCCACAAGGTTCTGTCCTGGGACCTCTCTTGTTTGGTATTTACTTTACTGAGGTACAGGCCAACGTGGGAGGACTATGGCTCACCAAGTTTGCAGATGACTGCAAACTGGGCGCCATAATCAACTCTCCAGCTGACACAAGCATCCTTCAAAAAGGTCTCGCAGACACGGATAACTGGTGCCAGAGCCATGGTCTAAAGCTAAATGCCAAAATGTGTATAGTCATACCCTTTGGCAAAAACAATGTGCCCACAAATTACCACATAGGTGGTAACCCATTAAGTACAGAGAAAGTAATTAGGGATCTGGGGACCCACATTGATAGCAATCTCTCCTTTGACAACCACATTGCCAAAGTGGTTAGAAAGACCTTCTACATAGCCCACCTCATCAAGAAAGGCTTCACACCTAGATCAAGAGAGGTAATCATGCCCCTTTATTCGTCCCTCATCAGGCCCATCATAGAATACAATGCCCCCTTTGGGATGTACCTTACCCGACACCTGCAGCAATTAGAAAGACCACAAAAGTACCTCAACAGGAGGATCAAGGGACTCAAACAGACCAGCTGCAGGTTACAACTACAAGCTACAGTCTCGTGCTGTGAAGGTGTCATATGTCACTCGTGCTTCGCAAGCTTTAATAAAGCGTTCATACTGACTTTGAAGTGGCTACGGTATCCTTATTCTCCTTGGCTTCTACATTTATGTGTTTGGTTTGGTTTTGGTGACAACGAGGGAAGCTGACCGTGTTTTTTTTGTTTCGTGACTCAAACAGATGCCATATGCTACTCGGTTAAAAAAACTCCAGCTCTACTCAGTTGCATACCGCTTACTTTGAGGCGATCTATGCCTGACATATAAAGCTATGTCCAACCCAGAATTAATGGACATGCTCCACCTCAGTAAATCTAAATCCCTTAGAGCCACGCACTCGAGGCACTTGAACCTCAGCACAGAAATAAATAGAACATGCTGGAGGGACAGATTCATAACCCAGTGGCTCCCTTCGCTCTGGAATAGAATTCCAATTCATGTTAGGCAGAGCACCTCACTGACTCTCTTCAAGAAGAATCTTGATGAGTGGATGGGGGATCGTAGGTTTGTCTCGGGGATTACTTCCGTGTCACTATTAGACAGAGGCACAGTAAACTAAACTTTAAAAAGGGCACAGTATACTCAAATCAAGGGGTGGCATAAGCCAAACACAATCGGGCTAGGCTTATAAATGCCCCAGGGCAGATAGCCTAGTATGAACCTATGAACCTATGCACTGGTAGTGTATCTAAATAAGATTTTAGACTCTTTTTTTATAAGACCCATTGCTCCTACTGCAATCGGAACTATTTGGGTATCTTTCTTCCGCATCGCTCTCATTTCTGCTTGCAGTTACTGATATTTTATAACTTTATGTCTCTTTGTACGCAGGACACTGTAGTCACTGGGTGTGGTGATTTCAATGATCAATGCTACTTTTCTCTTCTTTTCGTGGACCACTATATCTGGTTTTCTAGTATCTATCTTTTGAATTGTTGGTAGTGGGTCATCCCATGTGATGTAAACTTCATCATTTTCGATGGTGCTTTGTGGCTTATGGTTCCAGTGCTTTTCAGCCACTTCAAAACCATAATGTCTGCACAATCCCCAGTGCAACAATATCGCCACACTATTGTGCCTTTCAGTATACAGTCCTCCTGCCAATAGTATGTCACAACCAGCAACGAGGTGTGTGACTGTTTCCAGTTCAGTTTTACTAAACCTACATTTGTCTGTTTCTCCCACATGATCAATGGACTTTGTAAACTAGTGTGTAAGTAGCCCACTATCTTGAGATACCAGTGTTGACCTTTCATCTATTGGTTTGAATTCACCTCTCCTTTACCATTCCTGCATTCATTCCTGATCAACATGAGGTTCTATGCATTTTCCACATGTCTTGCCTTTTCATCTGATCCTTCACCTTATATTCTTTCTTTTGTTTTTTGACACATTCAGTTGCCTGATTTTTATCTACTTCTGGTTTGATTTCCATTACTGTTTGACTCCAATATGCTTTTGCTAGATTAAACAGGGAAGTCATCTTAGATTTATTCTCCTCATGTTTCAAAACTTTTACTACATTTAGGTCTTGTGAGGTCAGCAGATACGGCTGCAGATCTGTGCATATAATCAGTTTCAAAGAGGCCCATCCCTCCTTCGGAATGAGGAATCTGTAATCTTGGTATGCACTGATTTTTATAGATCATTTGGTGAGCAGGAAGCATCCTTCTTGTTTTAATATCTAATCTAGCCAACACATTTTGGGGTCAATCAGTCACTCCAAAACTGTAAGTTAGGACAGGAAGAGCAAATTGGTTTATAGCATGGATTTTGTTCCTAGACGTCTGCTGTTTTCAGGATTAATTTAAGTTTTCTAAAATATTCCTTACTAAGTTTTACTCACATTTGTTCATGTTTTATTGCTAATCCTTAATCAATTCTCAAGTATTTATACACTCCCTCTTGCTCATTTTCTTTTATATCACATTCTTGTCCCAAACTGATGTTTTCTTGGTGCTGCATTTTTCCTGCTTTAAATGTTGTTTTTGCACATTTATCAAGGCCAAATGACATTCTAATATCTAAAAAAGTATTGACAATTTGCAGCTGTGCTTTCAGTTCCTCATCTGATGAGTTATACAGTTTTAAATCATCGACAAATAGAAGATGAGAAGTCTTTAGACTTTGTTGTTTTCTAGGAGCCAAATTGTAGCCATGACCTAAGCTGTTAAGTAAACAGCTTAATGGGTTAAGGGCAAGGCAGAATAGCAACAGTGACAGAGAGTCACCCTGGAATATCGCCCTTTTAATTTTTATCCCTGGGATAATAATTTATCCTTTATCATGGTTTAATTGCAAAGTGGTCTGCCATTGTTTCATGGTAACTGTAACACAGTTGATCAGTGTAGGATGTACCTTATGCATTTTAAGCACTCTTTTATACATGAATGTGGAATACTATCAAATGCTGTTTTGTAGTTAATCCATGCCATACTTAGATTCTTCCCCTTTTTACAGTTCTCCACTATAACTTTATTTAACAACAAATGATCCTTTGTTCCATATGACTTTTTTTTATTGCCCTTTTGTTCTACTGCCATAATTGAGTTTTCTTCTAAATGACTATATACTCTGTCAACATCAATTCCTGTGTATAGATATTGGTCTATGATATTTGGGGTAGCTTGGAGATTCACTCTTAAGTAGGAGCATTGTTTTCCTGTTGTTAGCCAAATCGGTGTCTGTTCATGGTGCGCATATAAATAGTTCTTACTCATGGCTAGGTCTTCGTGCAAAGATGTTAATACTGTTAGGCACTGCATCTGAGCCTGGGGTTTTCCAATTAGAGGTTTTTCTTAATTTTGTTTCAATCTCTCTGGCTGTTAATTCATCCCATTTAATATCCTGTACTTTTAAACTTCTAATTCTTTCTTTTACTTCTTTTATCCATTTAGCATGTTTGTTGTGTTCCACAGGATCTTCATAGATACTTCTCCAAAATCTAATTCTTTTTGTGTCAGTCTTTCAATTCCTTTTACCTTGTTTCCCAATTCTTTATAAAACGTCTTGGGTCCTTACTAAATTGCCTATTTTCTACTTTTCCTTTATATTTTTCTGTGCATCTTCTAAGTTTTTCTGCCTGTGCTTAATTTTTTTAATTTATTATATGCAATAGTGCATGATATATCCTGGTCTGTTTTAATACGGCGCACTGCTTTTATCACATATATCTTTCTTAATATTTTTATTGATCCAATCCCTCTTCTATAGTCTTCTAACAGTGACACTTCTTGTCTTAATTGTTTTATATTTTTCTCTATTCGATATTTCCATGAAGGTATTTGATTTCTCCCCTTCCTTTCCCTCACTTCCCTGTGTTCTTGTAGTAGAACTTTATCAGTTATTAATTTAGCTGCACAGTAACATATCCTGTTTACTTCTAATATATCGCATGGATCTCTATGGCCAGTCCTAATTACTTTGTTCATTTTTTATCAGACTTATCACTTTTGGGGTTTTATTGATCTTCTGCAGTATATTTCTTTTATTGATTTTCATATATCTATGTCCATTAAATCAAGCAACTCTTCCCATAGTTCATTTTCTTCATGACTGAGGGCACATCGTTTGTTTTCCACTTCCTGCGGGCACTCTATAGAAAGTACTATAGCATCTTCTGGACTACCTCAACCACAATAAACTTCTCACAGAGTCCCAGCATGGTTTCAGACCACACCATAGCACCACATCAGCCTTCTTATCATTTACCAATGTCATCAATCTTAATCGCAACAACATGCTATCATCTGCTCTCTTTCTAGACCTCTCTAAGGCCTTGATATGGTCAGTCATCATCTTCTGCTTAGTACTTTGAAAGCTGTCTTCCTGGATCATCACTCTCTGCAATGTTTATAGTCCTATCTATGGGGTAGACAGCAGGCTGTCTTATGGCAGGACAAACTGTCATTGCATCTCCAAGTCATCTTAGGAGTCCCTCAGGGCTCCATTGTTGGTCCCCTCCTCTTCTCCATCTTCATAAATGACCTTCATACTGCTATCCCAAAGCCACAACGTATCCAATATGCCAACAATTCCACATTGATTTGCTCTTCCACCTCACCAGCCAGTCTGATTACCCTAAGCCAGAATACTTTTAACAGTATAGAAAACTGGCTAACTGATTGACAACTTCTCTTGAATCCCAACAAAACCAAGCTGCTGCTTTTCTCTCCCACCTCTAGATCCACTCTTCCATTATTTACTATTAAGTTTAACAATGGTACAATCATCTCTCCAGATAACGAAACTAAGCTCCTTGGAGTAATTATAGATACTAACCTCAATTTGATGTACACATTGACAATATGATTAAGGCCGTCAACAAAGAAATAGGATCCCTCTATAAGGTCAAATATTTTCTAACCCCTTATGCTAGTTGTGCTATTGCCTGAACGCATCTCCTCTCCACTCTCCTATATGCCTCACCAATATTTTCAAACCTCTCTAAAGCTAACCTCGGCAAACTATCTTCCTGTTATGTCACTACCATATAGCTAGATTCGCCACTGGTATGGCATACAGAACGCACCATTGCAAAAACCTAACTGAACTTGACTGGCTGGAATTTCCTTCCTTCCTTAAGCTTAAACAGCTCACAGTAGCTCACAAAATAATTAACCATCCGAACAAAACCCCAAGCCCTAAGAGAATTATTAGCCTACATAACGCTATCAGGCCACTTTGTTCACCCAACAAGCTAACAGTCCAAACCCTAAAGTCCAATAATACAGCAGGTGATTCCCTGTTTGCTAACTCAGTGGTTAAAACTTGGAACCTTCTTCCTGCAAATCTTACCCAATAACTATCTCTTCCCCTATTTAAAAAAAGGCCTAAAAAAATACTTAAGGGCTAACTGGCTCGTTCCATGCTTAAACCCTGACTAACTCAATTTAACATTTATGGTCTTTTCTTAGCTTGTAGACTATCAGCAAGCAAATACTCAACCTATCTGATGTGTTCTACCTTAATGTACAGTTATGCCTGCTGAGTTTAACATTACTCTGTACTGTCATTGCCCTAATGTGCTCTAAATTTGTGTACTGATCCTATTTCTTCTCTCACTCTATTAACATTTTGCATATGTATAAGTGCTCCTACTGTGGTAAACTATCTGATATATTGTATCTATCTCCTTTACTCCCTTGGAATATTATTGTACTATTGCTACTATTATTAATTTTATTATTGTGGAGCTTTTCTCCCCAGGCCTCCACTGAAAATGGACATGTATCCAGTCGGACTATCCCGGTCAACAAATGTAAAATAAATAAAAATCTTCCTGTGGCACCTTATCTTCAATTTCATCCAGTGCCATCTGTTGCTTTGTCATATGGGGTGCTCCATAACCTCAGTTTCTATAAATATCTTGGATAAATATTTCTGTGTGTAGCAACTAAAAGAGAAACAATTACTCAATTGGACTGCCAGTGTCCCATGGACCCTACCATTTTCTTTCATCACAATCAGATAAACCTAAAACTTATAAATTGAGCTAATCTTAACTCATATTGGAGGCTTCACCTTGGAGGCTAACTGGACAAAAAAAGTGGAGACCAACTTCTGGATGGTGGACAAACTGTGGTGAAAAAATAGTGAAATAAATAAGAAATAGGGAAATAAATAGTCCTTTAATCTAGATCAGTGCATGACATAAACACCAATCTAGCCATCCTAGATCTTCAACTACACACAGAAAAGAATATAGTCACTTCTTCTTTCTTCTGAGTCTGGAGTGAATTTTGTGATTTTTTTGTGAAAAGGCAGTAAGCAAATTTGCTGTTTTTGCCTTTTTTTTCAGTTTGCTCCAGTCCTCTTTTTCCAAGTGAATTTCAAAGTTTTGTAAAATAACCAAGCTTAAGCAAACAAAAATGAGCAGCTAAAGAACCACACAGACCATGACAACAGACCACAGAGGAAAGAAATATCCTTGTGAACAACAGGATCAGGCACTTGAAGAAGAGATGGAAGAGAAGGAAAAATGAAAGGATGAAAATCATCCTGCTCCCAATGCATCTGTGAGCAGTGTTAAAAAATAGGAAAAAAAAAAAAAATTTGTTGTTTGAAAAAAATTATTTTAAAAACACAAAATACAAACATCATCATACAATCATCTCTATATAATATATATATAACTTATTGCTTTACGTTGTTTTACTGTTTTAAAATTAAATATTATATACATACAAATGCAATCTACAATCTATTGTGTAATATGTAATACTCTATACTCTAATTATTAAATTAAACAAATCTCAATCAGAATCAAATATCAATTATCTCAATTATCTTGATTGTATTACCCATTTGAAAATTCCTCTCTTAAAAAAAAAAAATATATTCTTTTTTCTGTGTAAATTCTTTTGTAATTTTTGGAATTCTAGTGGAGCTTCTTTCCCCCCAGGCATCAGCTGAAAGTGGGCTTCGGTGCCCATTTGGACCATCCCAGTAAACAAAATATAATAAATAAACTCTTCTGGTCACTCTCACCCAATGGTGTTTCTGCTTGTCACCTTTTAAAACGTCCACCAATCCCCATAAAAAAATCCTTCCTGGGACTATTCCCCAATAAGCAAAGCTG
This sequence comes from Protopterus annectens, assembly GCF_019279795.1. Taxonomy (NCBI): domain Eukaryota; kingdom Metazoa; phylum Chordata; order Ceratodontiformes; family Protopteridae; genus Protopterus; species Protopterus annectens. Next base: position 468,215,300 of record NC_056743.1, on the reverse strand, counting down.
AGCAAACTGAAGAGCTTTGTAACATGAGAACTCTGACCTTTAAACTGAAGAAATGATCGATACATGCACTCAACCTTTCTATCTTACTAGGGGTAGTCTAAAGGATGAGGAAACAGCATCCATCTCCAAACCCAAACAACAAGGGGACTTCTTAAGTCTCCCTAACTTGCCTTTTGCCAGGGGCACACCAAGTCAGAACAAAGGTGCACAAAAGCTTCCAGAACATGGTTGGTTCCAGGAACCCCCTCAACTACAAAGAAGAAGTCATCTCAATATTGTACTGCCAGTAGCTTAGATGCCCTTTGCCGCCAAACCTAGTGGAGGACCATACTGAATTTTGCAAAGGTGAACAAGCCACAGAACATCCCATAGGTATTTCTGTATCCATGACAAAATCCCCATCTATGGACATCCCCTAGTGTGACCAATCCTCTGACTGAATAGGAGGCAGGTGAAAAGCTGAGTCAGTGTCTGCCTTGCCAATTAGAGGTCTGAGAACCTTCTGATGATATCAGTGGCATCTTATAATGTAGCACGCTTAACTTGGGAATCCTATCTAATGATGCTGTTGTTGACTGAAGCTCCCACTGTAAAAGAGAAGTGGTGAATGACCCAATAATTCCATGGTGTACTCTTAGTGACAAACCATAAAGGTGATACTGGGAAACTGGGAAAAGGGGGAGGTGAAAAACCACCAAAATCCTACCCTCAGCAAATTCCTTTGTGAGAAGCTGTTTCAGAATGCTCTCTTTACCAAGAGTGGACTGTATGTTACAGCACACCCGAAAAGAAGGAGACACCCTCGTTTTTTGGGAGGGAGGGAGTGAAAACACCTTCACTAACTCTTCAGTGGCTACTACATTGTGGTAAGAGACCATCATCTGACTTAGAAACTTCTGGTTTCATTGGAAAAGAGAGCTTATCACTTATGGTGGACAATGGTGGACAAAATGAAAGGAATATCTTCCTTTATATCACCCACAAATGGAGTTCCCACATTACTATTGCCTAATGCCCCTGTAGTGGGTGTTTCCTCAGCACCTGAGAGGGGTGTAGCTCTTGTGTCAGTGTGGGCAGGAATCAACAAGATGGCCAAGCACAAAATCCATTGTTAGAAACAAGCTTTTAACTTACCCCTGATTCTTTCCTGAATACCCACATGTTGCCAACTTGATGTTGTACACCATGACCCCCAACCACATATCTAAATGCTGTCTTCCCACCTAAGTGAAGAATCTACTGCCTTTAAAGAGCATATAGTTCTCACAACCAACTCTTCAAGTTTCAAAAAGCTTCTCCAGGAACATCTTACAAATAACTGGCTATGTTCCTGCTCTTCCCCAGGCTGACCAGACTTTACTCTCTGCCTTCACAATTTGCTTCTTACTCCTAATCCTCTACAACTCTTCTCTCAACCCCCAATGCTTTTTCTTCATTTTGCAACTCATTACTAATCCCAGTACTTCTCAGTCTCTCACTACTAATCACACTCCTATTCAATTTTTGCCTTCATCTCAACAAGCCATTTCATATAACCCTAACATCCAATACTGGACCACTCGCAATACTTACAGGCAACTTGTACCTAACTTCCACTATGATACCTAAATAACTTCTCTCATATGACACTCTCAAACTATATATATATTTTTCTTCCAATGTCCTAAAGCATATAAATAGTCTATATTAGTGTATGCTGTATAGTACCAGCTGAATAATATCTGCATTGTAAAAACATGTTAACCTTACATGTTCTAATATATGCCATTATTATATCTTGGAGCTTTTCTCCCCGGGCCTCTGCTGAAAATGGGCTACCAGCCCAGTCAGACACACCCGGTAAACAAATGTAAAATAAATAAACAAATATTGCAAGTCCTTAAATACTTATTTAACATCCAGTCAGTTGTCATAATTTTTTAAAGGAAAGATGATGTAACCAGGTGAGTTAAAGTGTCAAAGCTACACTATAAATAAAATTAAATTTGTTAAGAAGCATTGCATAAAAAACAATGTAAATACATAAACATATATATATATATATATATATATATATCTGTATATATATATATATATATATATATATATATATATATATATATATATATATCTGTATATATATATATATATATATATATATATATATATGTATATATATATATATATATATATATATATAAACATATATATATGGTTGCCATTCAGAAGGTCGAACGGATGAAATCTCGAAATGCATATGGCCGAAGCCTTCTGAAAAGGAAAGAAAAAAAAACAAGAAAGCACAAAACAGTGTTTCTGCAGGGGGCAAGTCCCCCTGCACCCCTCACACCCCGCTACTTATTTATACTAACACTGAGATCGCACTACAGCACAGAAATAGAATCCCCCATTCTGCGCTGTATGCCAATCCCCATTCAGAAGGTCCATCTTCTGAAATTTCAACCATATAGTCTTGACCATATGCATTTCAAGATTTCAGCCATTCGACCTTCTGAAGGGGAACCATATATATATATATATATATATATATATATATATATATATATATATATATATATATATGAATGACAAGAGGGCTAATATTGTGTGATTAACAAGTTTTCCTGCTATTGTCTTTTAAAGCTTTTTATTGCTTGTATAATTTATCAATGCATTTCATACAACTTTTATATTTTTACATTATCATGGTAGTATTTTACTTTGAAGAAGTCTTACATATATATGTTTTAAGATTAAATTGCCCATTCATTTCTTTTTATAAATGTTTGGTTGCAGTTGGTCGGTTCCAAGTTTTAGTTTTTGGTTCCTTTGTAGTGTTTGATGCCTTGTAAGGTGAAAGCGCTTAGCCGGTGTTTGTGTGGAAAATAAATAACATTCTTTATGGTTTTTGCTGGTCCTGAATGTGTTTGGCAGTGGTTGCTGTTCTTGTTATTTCCTTTGTAGTGTTTATTTGTGTTAATAGCCATAAAGCAGATGGAACACAAAAGCCAATTATCCTAGCTATGAGTTCTTGGATTCTCTAACTGCTTCATACTGAAAACTGCTCAAACTGTCATAAATCCTTACTCCCTGTGACATGGGAATTGAGGAAACAACAAGCTCCCTTGCGGTTGAATTTATCACTGTTTTTCTGTCTGCACTTGCTAAGAGTGCCATCTGTTTGTTATTGCACTGCTCGTGGGTCATTCTGATATTTCCTGACCTCCTCCGATATTGAAAAAACTGTTCTCAATCTGTCAAAGTTTTCTTTTTCTTATTCTTTTCCTTTGATGACTCTTAAGTTCTGCCTTTTGTTGTAAAGCATTTGTTACAACTTGAACACAACTCAAGTCATTTTTTATTTATTTTAAGAGGGTTCTGTGTCTTGGATTAGAGAGGTGGAGCAGCCATCTGATTTGGGAACAGAGCCGTTGAAGTCTTATTGTGTGTTTATTGTGTTGACCTGAAGGCATTAACTGTGTAAAAGTTTTGTGTAAAAAGTTTTGAAGTTCTGGTATTTCATTTCTCTGGAACATTTTTGTGAATTTATTTGTGAATTTATTTGATATTTTGAGTCCTGCCTTTTGATGTAAAATATTTGTTACAGCACTTGAGTTCAAACTGCTTCAAATACATTAAGAGACATTAAGATTTATATTTATGGTAGGAGCAAGAGCAAGGCCCCATCAACAATGAAAATGAGATGAAAATTTAAAGGCTGCTTATGTTTATTTTATTGACCTGAGGGATTAACTGTATAAAAGTATTTCATACTACTGGTATAAAAGCTTCATATTTGTGCATCATGTGAACATGATTACCAGTGACTATGAGTATATAAGCAAACCTCTTCAGTTTAAAATTATGTATTAAAAAATACTGTACATACTTTGCTATGATACATAGCTGCTGGAAGAGCTGCCAGTTTGTGCAGAAGACAGGACTACTACAGGTCATCTATACTACATTACTAAATGCTCTCACTTAGACCTTTAAGTGGCTCAACTCTACTCCTTCCCATCTACTAAGGATCTGGCATAATGGATAGGCACTTCCCTGTCATTTCTGTTTCCTGTCCAGGTGGATATGGGCATCCTGGGGCAGTGCAGGTACTGCCTCATATTCACTGACAACCATTCAACTTTAGAACAGACAAACACACTGCATTAGAGATGTAGATACACAATGTCATTGGAGGCAAAGCTCTTACATGTACACACAAAAAATGCAAACCGGGCTGTCAGCATTACACTAAAAAGGCTCGCTATCAGCACTAAAAAATAAATACATAGACCCACATGTCCCGATGTTTTCACTTGTAATCTACCCAAACCTCCAACACTTCTTCAGAGCATCTATCAGTGGCCCTGCACACACACAAAATAGACAGCACCTAACACAAAACATAACTCAGAAAATCATTATAGCCCTGCTTCCAAGCCCTTAAGGCAACAAACAACCAATCGTTCTGTTATTGGATACTGGGGATTCCACTTTAAGACATACTGATGTCCCACTTACCAGGCTAAATAAGGAGAAGATCTGGAACCAGGATCCACCAATATCACACGGGCACTTAGGTTTTTAAAACACAAGTACCAGTATGACATGGTCATAGTCCATGTGGGAGAAAAAGGTCTAAGACATAATTCACTGGAATATATGAAGGGATACATGATGGAGCTCTCGGAATATGTGTCCCAGACGAGTATGAATCTAGCCTTGAATAGCATCCTGCATTTACTAATGATGACTCAGCACTAGTCAAAAATGATTGACTTCAACAATTGGCTTATTTACTGGTGTCACAAGGGGACTCAGTATCTGTCAGCCTGGGGAGACAAAATTGACAAATCTCAATGCTTTACCAGAGATTGTTTGCACATATCACCACTTGCCTTCTGGAAACTGGCAAAAATTTTAAATAACCCCATAGTGCCTTTTTTAGGCTGTGCCGGGTTGTTAAACTCTCCAACATAACAAAAATAACTCGTAACTAGATAAAGGTCCTACTCTCTAATGCTGGGAGTTTAAATAAAAAACTTCACTGTCTGGAAGCACTCCTCACCCTGGTGAATACAGACATATGTGCAGTCATGAAAATATGTTCTAGGAACATGGAAAGCACCCTGAATGTCAAAGGCTACAAAGTTTTTTATACATTTTAATCCTCCTCAGCTCAGGATAAAATGAAGGGAGGAGGTGTCACAGTACTCATAAAGGGAAAGTAGACTGCTGAACTAGTCCAACATGACTCACTTGAGTTGCTCCATGCTCAACTAACCATAGGAGTGACCCCTATGATACCCTTGTGATATCATTGTTAGCTACATATCCTCTAACATGAGTTTGGAAAACCATACCTCCTACCTCAACATACTGGAATCTCTTAAAATTCAGCCTAACACCATACTTATGGGTGACTTCAGTTACCCCTACATAGGTTCATAGGTGGGTACTAAACTAGTGGCCCTGGGGGCTATATAAGCCTAGTCAAAAAGGTTCCCTGGCTTTTCCCACCCAAGAAAATTATTTTCCCCTGTCAAGCAGTGCCGCAGACGTGATCCCCGGGGTGAAATTTCTGTTTCCCACCCATCCAGTCATCAAGATTTTTCTTAAAGAGGGCCAATGAGGAGCTTTGCTTGACATGAATGGGTAGTTTCTTCCAGAGTATGTGAAGTCTCTTGGACAGGAATCTATCCCTCCAGCATGTTCTGTTTATTGTGGTGAAAAGGTTTAGGTCTGTGGAGCATGTAGTTCAGAGAGACTGGGATTTCTTTAAGTGTAGCATGTCCAACAGCTCTGGGTTTGACATAGCTTTCTTTGTTAGGCAGAGATCGCATCTGAGTAGGCGATATGCGAAGGAGTAGAGCTGTAGTTTTTGAGACGGTCTGCGTATGGCATCTGTTTGAGGCCAGTAATCCTCTTAGTGAGGTATTTCTGTGGCCTTTCCAATTGTTGTAAGTGTCTTGTGAGATACATGCCAAATGGGGCATTGTACTTTATAATGGGTCTGATGAGGGATGATTAGAGTGGAACAATGGCCTCCTTTTTTCTAGAGGATAACCCTTTTTTGATGAGGTGTGCCATGTAGAAGGATTTCCTGACTACTGAGGTGATGTGGTTATCAAAGGAAAGACTACTGTCCACCTGTGTCCTGAAGTCTCTTATCACACTTTCAGTGTTTATTGAGCTACTGCCTATGTGTTGGTTCATGGGTACCGAGTTTTTCCCAAAGGGGATGACAGTGCATGTCTTGGCATTGAGATTGAGGTCATGACTTTGACACCAAGCATCTGTCTCTGTGAGGCCCTTTTGTAGAATGTCTACATCATTAGGTGATTCTATTATGGCTCCCATTTTGCAGTCATCTGCAAAATTTATTAGCCAAAGACATTCTGTGTTGGCCTGCACTTAAGAGAAGTAGATGCCGAGCAGGGGAGGACCCAGGACCAAACCCTGTGGTACTCCACTCGTCACTGTTCTGAAGTTGGACTTGGAGTCGGCTACTTTTACTGTGAGGGTTCTGTCAGTGAGCCAGTTGGCCACCCATCTTGTGACATAGGGATTTATGCCTAGTTTAGTGCATTTATCTATAATTCCAGAGTGGGGGATGGTATTGAAAGCCTTGACGAGATCAAAATTGGCTGTGTGCACTACCTTGCCCTCATCTATGGCTCTAGTGACTGCTTCAAGGAAGTCAGTCAGATTTAGTAGACATGATCTACTTTTACAAACCCAAATTGAATGGGTCCAGGGTTTAGAAGTTACCTATGTCTTTGTTTACAAGCTCCAATATGATACGTTCCATGGCCTTGCAGACCAACTCATCAGGCTAATGGGGTGATAGTTTACGGGGTTCGTGGTGGCACCCCCTTTATGGAGTGGGATAACCATTGCTGTGCACGCCATTAAGTAGGCACATAGCCTGAGGTGAGGCACATAGCCTGAAGTGAGGCTCTGATTGAACATGGTACTTAGGTGGGGTGCCAGTTCATTCTGTAGTTTGTGCAGTAAGCAGCCTGGGATGTTGTCTGGTCCCATGGATGCTGTATTCTTGGCTTTGGAGAGTGGAAGACATATACAATCCATATTTCACTTGCTCAGAGGTTTTTGGAATTCATCCATGCAGACACTCTGGAGCAGCTAGTTAGTTCCTCAGCTAGAGGTACAAATATCCTAGACCTAGTACTCATGAAGATGGAAGGGTGCTGCTACCTCCTGTGCATTAACTCTTCCCTGGTATGATTTGACCACAGAATGATCTTCCTTAGTATTAAAACTGACCTAGTACCCCATCAAACTCCAAACCTGTTAAGAACTTTGTTAAAGCCAATTACCTCAAATTAAGTGGCAGTTTATTAATCTTCCAAGCCCCTCTGAACATGGATGACACTAAGGCCTAATCTGAGCTTTACACAAAAGTGCTGTACAACCATATTCATAGCTGTATAAAAGAGGAAGTACCTGTCCAAGTCAAACCTATGATTACTGGCAAAAATAAACCACCCTGGTGGACTACTAGCATAAATAGGCTAGTCAACAAAATGAAAAAAAAATCCTCTCCAAAGCCAAGAAGGAACAGACAAATAACTGCAAAAAAACATACTTACCAGTCTAAACAAACAAATCAGAGAGCTGGTCAAGTTTGCCAAAACAAACTATGAGGTGAATATATCCTCCCAGGTGAAAGATATACATAGGACTTTTTTAAATTATGTTCATAACCTCAGGGGAAATGGTAAACAATGTACCAAATTAATCATGAATGGCAACACTTACACTCAGCCTGAAACTATAGAAAACCTGCTGGCAGACAAGTTCAGTTCAAACCCTCTCCATCACCTCATCACACAACCAAAGAAATGTCTGCAAACATCCCCCTACCAGTCACATTGAGGGAACAGGTCCTGACTGTGCTTGCTAAAGCCAAAAACACAGCTTCCATTGGTCATCACAACTTTCCAGGATGCTTCTTAAATAACTTAAAACAGAATCTGTTGGTGCCACTAGAAACCTTTATCCATAGCCTCTGGATGGGCTTTGTCTCAGAGGCATGGAGGACTGCAGCAGCCACCCCACTACACAAGGGGGACACATGAAGTGACCCTGTGAACTACAGATCTATAAGCTTGGCTAGTCTTATCTGCAAGGAACTCTCCAAACACTGGACCAGACCCAGTTTGGCTTGGTTAGACAGAGGTCTTGCGTGCTCAGTCTCATGGACTTCTTCAAGAAATTCATCAGAGCCATGGATGAAGAACAGTACACACCACTTATGTGGACCTGGCGAAAGCTTTTAAAACAATCCCACACTCAAGGATTATAAATAAACTTACTGAGTTAGGCATAAATCCCTACATCATCAGATGGATAACAAACTGGCTCACTGACAGGACACCTGTCCAGATAGGTGAATTTACTTCCAATAAGAAATCTGTTTTTAGCAGTGTCCCAATGGGCACAATGTTGAGATCCCTCCTGTTTGGTATATAGTTCCCTGAAGTGAAGGCTAATGTCGGGTGTCTCTGGCTCACCAGGTTCACCAAAGGCTGTAAGCTGGGAGCAATCACTGAATCCCCAAATGATGTTCACATCTTACAAACAGGCCTGAAAAGGACAATTGACTGGTGCCAAATCCATGGTCTGAGACTAAATGCTAAAAAATGTGTAATTATAGCCTTCAGTAAATCAGATATCCCTACAAATTATAAAATTGAAAGCAAACCTCTTAGTAGACCCAGTGGTGAGGACCTAGGAACAAAGATCGTTTACCAAACTTTGACCACCTAGTAGCTATGGTAGTGAGGAAATCCTTCTCTGTGGCTCAACTTATAAGTAAAGGCATGGCATCAAGATCAAAGGAAGCCATAGTGCCACTGTATTCATTCCTCATCAGGCCCATAACTGAGTGCAATGCTCCCTTCTGCATGTACCTAACCATGCACTTTCACCAATTACAGTGGCCTTAGTGGTTTCTCACTAAACAGTTACAAAGAGTAAGACACATGTCATCTGCAGACTGACTACAGGCCTATCCCTTTACTCTGTCTCATAGAATTTATTGAGAGGGGACTTATGCCTTGACTACAAGGCATTCTCTGATCCAGCCCTGATGAAAATGTTACATATTCACAACAAAAATTATATGAGGTCACATTTTTCATATATAAAGACTACTTCTTCTATGGAATAAATTCCTAGCTTATAAAACAAAGACCATTCCTCACTCTTTTCAAAATTAATTTAAAAAAATGGATGGGGAACCATAATTTCACTCCTGGGGTACTTCCCACGTCCCTTATGGGCAGAGACGGTCTGTAAAATTACTCAAGGTGCCAACACCCAAAGATACACTACCATGATGATACTGGATCCGAAATCTGAGGAACTGATATATAGTATTGTCATCTCTTGTGTATTATTAACTAGGCTTGTAAAGGCTTTTGTGCCATTTAGTAATCACCATTGAACCTATGAGGTAATAGGGTCTATAGAACATCCCTAACCATTCAGAGGGAAATGTAATAGAATAATGAAAATATACCGCTCAACTATTTAGTACAAGACATCTGGACAAACCTTAAAATAATGGGGGGGAGAAATTATGACAAGCTTTAAAATATCACTCATAAACTTTTGAAAGTTGATAGAATAACAGGATTTGTGTTAGCATGCCTTTCTGAAGGATATGCGGTCTCAAACCAAATCTCTATGACTATTTAGGGGCTTAAATCATACTGATTAGTCAGAAAATCACCCCTTTTTAAGAGAACAGACCAAACTATGAGGAAAATCTGGACATTCTGTGAAATTATGGATAGCTCAGAGGTAGAAAATATAAAAATAATAAAGACACTCTTAAAATATTATTACTGTTAACTTCAATGTAAGTGAATGTGATAGTATAGCTTTTATGAAATAGATGATTAAATCTAATTTCCATCATTATTTAAATACTATAACCTATCACTTACATGGCATGAATGCTGAAGCTTCTGCAACAGAGAATGAAGGAGTTCCTTTGAGAGGAGTCCTGTAACACAGGAGCCCCAGGCCACTGAAGAAACTTCACCGGGACTAATTATTTGGTGAATGAGAGATGACACTGTGACAGTATTTAAAGTGCTTGCCAAGTCACTGGTAAAATAGAGCTAATCAACAGAATAAACTATTCCTAAGGAAAACCACAGAGAAAAGTACAATCCTTGCATTAATATGCATTGTTTATTATTTCCTCTCTTCTTTATTTTATCACCAGCCATTCATGCTAGATGAGAAATAAAATTTGCAACCCTCCAGACAAAAACAGCAAAATACATTCTGCTGAAGAACCAGTGCTCACTTCATTGCATCAGATTGTAATTTTGATATCTAAATATATCCATCAACTGCAGTTTTTTTACCAAATTACAGCAGATGAATGGATAGGAACCCTTACCCAACAGTAAACAGTTATTGACCATCTCAAAAGAAAATGGTGCTAAATTAAATAAATGAAGATGTGCTTGTTAAATATAATAAAACCAAGGCTCAAACATAGGTTGCTTAGTTACTAACCCAGTCACAACTGCCCCAACCTAAATCACTAGACCATAGCGCCAAAGTGAAAAGATATGTTAAGCAATTTTACCTATACCATCACTTTAAGCTCAGGCTGATGAAAAGCTATAAAGTTTCTGCAGAACACAAACCCTCATTGTTCCAGTTACATACATTTCCCTTTCCCACTCTAAGCTTAAATAACATATAAACATCTTACAAGAAATTGTGATGGATAATCGTATCTTGAGATGGCACTATTATCTAACTGTTGTCCAGCCATACCTGCCAAATACTGACCATTTCCAAAAGCCAGATAATTCATGTCACCACCCTTGATATTTCTCACAGATGGTGACAGCAGTTTAAAAGCCATCGCAGTCTTACTGTTACTTGTGCCTTTCCTGACATCCTGGCAATAAGGACATTTTTTGGTACAAACCTCACCATGTTGTCAAAGTATAGGGATGTCCTATGTCTTACAATTACCTGTCTATGCTTCCACATACATGTGTATGAGTGCTGCTCTTACTGAACTGTGGCCACCAAGCAAATATCTCCCAGTACTATAACCACTGATAGCATGTTATACTGTACCTGCAAGGAAGTATTACAATTTGATCAGTTCATTATCTCCCACATCTAATTTAGGCAAGTTGGAAAGCACTATATTCCCCTTTCCAGATCTTCCAGTGGCCAAGTAACTATATGAGCTAACTCATCCAGGTAGTAGTCAGGACTGAGCTGAGCTTGAGAGAAGACTTGTTTCTTGAATAAAATAGCCCCTAATGCTAATAAAGAACCAATAATTACTG